>NW_028151900.1:7500-125846 GCF_964638095.1 Poromitra crassiceps | reverse complement strand
TTGCTCGGCAACGAAACTCCTGAGCGAAAAGGGCCCCATACGTTTTCTGCTCCCTTTTGGACCAGGAATCCAACTGCGCCATGCGCGGGCCTCTCCGGGCACCGTAAAAAACCTCATTTTCGTAACCCTAACCCTAGATGTGGGTATGGCAATTTGCAATGGTTCGGCAACGAAACTCCTGAGCGAAAAGGGCCCCATACGTTTTCTGCTCCCTTTTGGACCAGGAATCCAACTGCGCCATGCGCGGGCCTCTCCGGGCACCGTAAAAAACCTCATTTTCGTAACCCTAACCCTAGGTGCTAGTCGGGGTTAGACAATTGCTCGGCAACGAAACTCCTGAGCGAAAAGGGCCCCATACGTTTTCTGCTCCCTTTTGGACCAGGAATCCAACTGCGCCATGCGCGGGCCTCTCCGGGCACCGTAAAAAACCTCATTTTCGTAACCCTAACCCTAGATGTGGGTATGGCAATTTGCAATGGTTCGGCAACGAAACTCCTGAGTGAAAAGGGCCCCATACGTTTTCTGCTCCCTTTTGGACCAGGAATCCAACTTCGCCATGCGCGGGCCTCTCCGGGCACCGTAAAAAACCTCATTTTCGTAACCCTAACCCTAGGTGCTAGTCGGGGTTAGACAATTGCTCGGCAACGAAACTCCTGAGCGAAAAGGGCCCCATACGTTTTCTGCTCCCTTTTGGACCAGGAATCCAACTGCGCCATGCGCGGGCCTCTCCGGGGACCGTAAAAAACCTCATTTTCGTAACCCTAACCCTAGATGTGGGTATGGCAATTTGCAATGGTTCGGCAACGAAACTCCTGAGCGAAAAGGGCCCCATACGTTTTCTGCTCCCTTTTGGACCAGGAATCCAACTGCGCCATGCGCGGGCCTCTCCGGGCACCGTAAAAAACCTCATTTTCGTAACCCTAACCCTAGGTGCTAGTCGGGGTTAGACAATTGCTCGGCAACGAAACTCCTGAGCGAAAAGGGCCCCATACGTTTTCTGCTCCCTTTTGGACCAGGAATCCAACTGCGCCATGCGCGGGCCTCTCCGGGCACCGTAAAAAACCTCATTTTCGTAACCCTAACCCTAGATGTGGGTATGGCAATTTGCAATGGTTCGGCAACGAAACTCCTGAGCGAAAAGGGCCCCATACGTTTTCTGCTCCCTTTTGGACCAGGAATCCAACTGCGCCATGCGCGGGCCTCTCCGGGCACCGTAAAAAACCTCATTTTCGTAACCCTAACCCTAGGTGCTAGTCGGGGTTAGACAATTGCTCGGCAACGAAACTCCTGAGCGAAAAGGGCCCCATACGTTTTCTGCTCCCTTTTGGACCAGGAATCCAACTGCGCCATGCGCGGGCCTCTCCGGGGACCGTAAAAAACCTCATTTTCGTAACCCTAACCCTAGATGTGGGTATGGCAATTTGCAATGGTTCGGCAACGAAACTCCTGAGCGAAAAGGGCCCCATACGTTTTCTGCTCCCTTTTGGACCAGGAATCCAACTGCGCCATGCGCGGGCCTCTCCGGGCACCGTAAAAAACCTCATTTTCGTAACCCTAACCCTAGGTGCTAGTCGGGGTTAGACAATTGCTCGGCAACGAAACTCCTGAGCGAAAAGGGCCCCATACGTTTTCTGCTCCCTTTTGGACCAGGAATCCAACTGCGCCATGCGCGGGCCTCTCCGGGCACCGTAAAAAACCTCATTTTCGTAACCCTAACCCTAGATGTGGGTATGGCAATTTGCAATGGTTCGGCAACGAAACTCCTGAGCGAAAAGGGCCCCATACGTTTTCTGCTCCCTTTTGGACCAGGAATCCAACTGCGCCATGCGCGGGCCTCTCCGGGCACCGTAAAAAACCTCATTTTCGTAACCCTAACCCTAGGTGCTAGTCGGGGTTAGACAATTGCTCGGCAACGAAACTCCTGAGCGAAAAGGGCCCCATACGTTTTCTGCTCCCTTTTGGACCAGGAATCCAACTGCGCCATGCGCGGGCCTCTCCGGGCACCGTAAAAAACCTCATTTTCGTAACCCTAACCCTAGATGTGGGTATGGCAATTTGCAATGGTTCGGCAACGAAACTCCTGAGTGAAAAGGGCCCCATACGTTTTCTGCTCCCTTTTGGACCAGGAATCCAACTTCGCCATGCGCGGGCCTCTCCGGGCACCGTAAAAAACCTCATTTTCGTAACCCTAACCCTAGGTGCTAGTCGGGGTTAGACAATTGCTCGGCAACGAAACTCCTGAGCGAAAAGGGCCCCATACGTTTTCTGCTCCCTTTTGGACCAGGAATCCAACTGCGCCATGCGCGGGCCTCTCCGGGGACCGTAAAAAACCTCATTTTCGTAACCCTAACCCTAGATGTGGGTATGGCAATTTGCAATGGTTCGGCAACGAAACTCCTGAGCGAAAAGGGCCCCATACGTTTTCTGCTCCCTTTTGGACCAGGAATCCAACTGCGCCATGCGCGGGCCTCTCCGGGCACCGTAAAAAACCTCATTTTCGTAACCCTAACCCTAGGTGCTAGTCGGGGTTAGACAATTGCTCGGCAACGAAACTCCTGAGCGAAAAGGGCCCCATACGTTTTCTGCTCCCTTTTGGACCAGGAATCCAACTGCGCCATGCGCGGGCCTCTCCGGGCACCGTAAAAAACCTCATTTTCGTAACCCTAACCCTAGATGTGGGTATGGCAATTTGCAATGGTTCGGCAACGAAACTCCTGAGCGAAAAGGGCCCCATACGTTTTCTGCTCCCTTTTGGACCAGGAATCCAACTGCGCCATGCGCGGGCCTCTCCGGGCACCGTAAAAAACCTCATTTTCGTAACCCTAACCCTAGGTGCTAGTCGGGGTTAGACAATTGCTCGGCAACGAAACTCCTGAGCGAAAAGGGCCCCATACGTTTTCTGCTCCCTTTTGGACCAGGAATCCAACTGCGCCATGCGCGGGCCTCTCCGGGGACCGTAAAAAACCTCATTTTCGTAACCCTAACCCTAGATGTGGGTATGGCAATTTGCAATGGTTCGGCAACGAAACTCCTGAGCGAAAAGGGCCCCATACGTTTTCTGCTCCCTTTTGGACCAGGAATCCAACTGCGCCATGCGCGGGCCTCTCCGGGCACCGTAAAAAACCTCATTTTCGTAACCCTAACCCTAGGTGCTAGTCGGGGTTAGACAATTGCTCGGCAACGAAACTCCTGAGCGAAAAGGGCCCCATACGTTTTCTGCTCCCTTTTGGACCAGGAATCCAACTGCGCCATGCGCGGGCCTCTCCGGGCACCGTAAAAAACCTCATTTTCGTAACCCTAACCCTAGATGTGGGTATGGCAATTTGCAATGGTTCGGCAACGAAACTCCTGAGCGAAAAGGGCCCCATACGTTTTCTGCTCCCTTTTGGACCAGGAATCCAACTGCGCCATGCGCGGGCCTCTCCGGGCACCGTAAAAAACCTCATTTTCGTAACCCTAACCCTAGGTGCTAGTCGGGGTTAGACAATTGCTCGGCAACGAAACTCCTGAGCGAAAAGGGCCCCATACGTTTTCTGCTCCCTTTTGGACCAGGAATCCAACTGCGCCATGCGCGGGCCTCTCCGGGGACCGTAAAAAACCTCATTTTCGTAACCCTAACCCTAGATGTGGGTATGGCAATTTGCAATGGTTCGGCAACGAAACTCCTGAGCGAAAAGAGCCCCATACGTTTTCTGCTCCCTTTTGGACCAGGAATCCAACTGCTCCATGCGCGGGCCTCTCCGGGCACCGTAAAAAACCTCATTTTCGTAACCCTAACCCTAGGTGCTAGTCGGGGTTAGACAATTGCTCGGCAACGAAACTCCTGAGCGAAAAGGGCCCCATACGTTTTCTGCTCCCTTTTGGACCAGGAATCCAACTGCGCCATGCGCGGGCCTCTCCGGGCACCGTAAAAAACCTCATTTTCGTAACCCTAACCCTAGATGTGGGTATGGCAATTTGCAATGGTTCGGCAACGAAACTCCTGAGCGAAAAGGGCCCCATACGTTTTCTGCTCCCTTTTGGACCAGGAATCCAACTGCGCCATGCGCGGGCCTCTCCGGGCACCGTAAAAAACCTCATTTTCGTAACCCTAACCCTAGGTGCTAGTCGGGGTTAGACAATTGCTCGGCAACGAAACTCCTGAGCGAAAAGGGCCCCATACGTTTTCTGCTCCCTTTTGGACCAGGAATCCAACTGCGCCATGCGCGGGCCTCTCCGGGGACCGTAAAAAACCTCATTTTCGTAACCCTAACCCTAGATGTGGGTATGGCAATTTGCAATGGTTCGGCAACGAAACTCCTGAGCGAAAAGAGCCCCATACGTTTTCTGCTCCCTTTTGGACCAGGAATCCAACTGCTCCATGCGCGGGCCTCTCCGGGCACCGTAAAAAACCTCATTTTCGTAACCCTAACCCTAGGTGCTAGTCGGGGTTAGACAATTGCTCGGCAACGAAACTCCTGAGCGAAAAGGGCCCCATACGTTTTCTGCTCCCTTTTGGACCAGGAATCCAACTGCGCCATGCGCGGGCCTCTCCGGGCACCGTAAAAAACCTCATTTTCGTAACCCTAACCCTAGATGTGGGTATGGCAATTTGCAATGGTTCGGCAACGAAACTCCTGAGCGAAAAGGGCCCCATACGTTTTCTGCTCCCTTTTGGACCAGGAATCCAACTGCGCCATGCGCGGGCCTCTCCGGGCACCGTAAAAAACCTCATTTTCATAACCCTAACCCTA
Source organism: Poromitra crassiceps (assembly GCF_964638095.1). Taxonomy (NCBI): domain Eukaryota; kingdom Metazoa; phylum Chordata; class Actinopteri; order Beryciformes; family Melamphaidae; genus Poromitra; species Poromitra crassiceps. The sequence goes on along the minus strand of NW_028151900.1, from coordinate 121,113 downwards.
GGTGCTAGTCGGGGTTAGACAATTGCTCGGCAACGAAACTCCTGAGCGAAAAGGGCCCCATACGTTTTCTGCTCCCTTTTGGACCAGGAATCCAACTGCGCCATGCGCGGGCCTCTCCGGGCACCGTAAAAAACCTCATTTTCGTAACCCTAACCCTAGATGTGGGTATGGCAATTTGCAATGGTTCGGCAACGAAACTCCTGAGCGAAAAGGGCCCCATACGTTTTCTGCTCCCTTTTGGACCAGGAATCCAACTGCGCCATGCGCGGGCCTCTCCGGGCACCGTAAAAAACCTCATTTTCGTAACCCTAACCCTAGGTGCTAGTCGGGGTTAGACAATTGCTCGGCAACGAAACTCCTGAGCGAAAAGGGCCCCATACGTTTTCTGCTCCCTTTTGGACCAGGAATCCAACTGCGCCATGCGCGGGCCTCTCCGGGGACCGTAAAAAACCTCATTTTCGTAACCCTAACCCTAGATGTGGGTATGGCAATTTGCAATGGTTCGGCAACGAAACTCCTGAGCGAAAAGGGCCCCATACGTTTTCTGCTCCCTTTTGGACCAGGAATCCAACTGCGCCATGCGCGGGCCTCTCCGGGCACCGTAAAAAACCTCATTTTCGTAACCCTAACCCTAGGTGCTAGTCGGGGTTAGACAATTGCTCGGCAACGAAACTCCTGAGCGAAAAGGGCCCCATACGTTTTCTGCTCCCTTTTGGACCAGGAATCCAACTGCGCCATGCGCGGGCCTCTCCGGGCACCGTAAAAAACCTCATTTTCGTAACCCTAACCCTAGATGTGGGTATGGCAATTTGCAATGGTTCGGCAACGAAACTCCTGAGCGAAAAGGGCCCCATACGTTTTCTGCTCCCTTTTGGACCAGGAATCCAACTGCGCCATGCGCGGGCCTCTCCGGGCACCGTAAAAAACCTCATTTTCGTAACCCTAACCCTAGGTGCTAGTCGGGGTTAGACAATTGCTCGGCAACGAAACTCCTGAGCGAAAAGGGCCCCATACGTTTTCTGCTCCCTTTTGGACCAGGAATCCAACTGCGCCATGCGCGGGCCTCTCCGGGCACCGTAAAAAACCTCATTTTCGTAACCCTAACCCTAGATGTGGGTATGGCAATTTGCAATGGTTCGGCAACGAAACTCCTGAGCGAAAAGGGCCCCATACGTTTTCTGCTCCCTTTTGGACCAGGAATCCAACTGCGCCATGCGCGGGCCTCTCCGGGCACCGTAAAAAACCTCATTTTCGTAACCCTAACCCTAGGTGCTAGTCGGGGTTAGACAATTGCTCGGCAACGAAACTCCTGAGCGAAAAGGGCCCCATACGTTTTCTGCTCCCTTTTGGACCAGGAATCCAACTGCGCCATGCGCGGGCCTCTCCGGGCACCGTAAAAAACCTCATTTTCGTAACCCTAACCCTAGATGTGGGTATGGCAATTTGCAATGGTTCGGCAACGAAACTCCTGAGCGAAAAGGGCCCCATACGTTTTCTGCTCCCTTTTGGACCAGGAATCCAACTGCGCCATGCGCGGGCCTCTCCGGGCACCGTAAAAAACCTCATTTTCGTAACCCTAACCCTAGGTGCTAGTCGGGGTTAGACAATTGCTCGGCAACGAAACTCCTGAGCGAAAAGGGCCCCATACGTTTTCTGCTCCCTTTTGGACCAGGAATCCAACTGCGCCATGCGCGGGCCTCTCCGGGGACCGTAAAAAACCTCATTTTCGTAACCCTAACCCTAGATGTGGGTATGGCAATTTGCAATGGTTCGGCAACGAAACTCCTGAGCGAAAAGAGCCCCATACGTTTTCTGCTCCCTTTTGGACCAGGAATCCAACTGCTCCATGCGCGGGCCTCTCCGGGCACCGTAAAAAACCTCATTTTCGTAACCCTAACCCTAGGTGCTAGTCGGGGTTAGACAATTGCTCGGCAACGAAACTCCTGAGCGAAAAGGGCCCCATACGTTTTCTGCTCCCTTTTGGACCAGGAATCCAACTGCGCCATGCGCGGGCCTCTCCGGGCACCGTAAAAAACCTCATTTTCGTAACCCTAACCCTAGATGTGGGTATGGCAATTTGCAATGGTTCGGCAACGAAACTCCTGAGCGAAAAGGGCCCCATACGTTTTCTGCTCCCTTTTGGACCAGGAATCCAACTGCGCCATGCGCGGGCCTCTCCGGGCACCGTAAAAAACCTCATTTTCGTAACCCTAACCCTAGGTGCTAGTCGGGGTTAGACAATTGCTCGGCAACGAAACTCCTGAGCGAAAAGGGCCCCATACGTTTTCTGCTCCCTTTTGGACCAGGAATCCAACTGCGCCATGCGCGGGCCTCTCCGGGGACCGTAAAAAACCTCATTTTCGTAACCCTAACCCTAGATGTGGGTATGGCAATTTGCAATGGTTCGGCAACGAAACTCCTGAGCGAAAAGAGCCCCATACGTTTTCTGCTCCCTTTTGGACCAGGAATCCAACTGCTCCATGCGCGGGCCTCTCCGGGCACCGTAAAAAACCTCATTTTCGTAACCCTAACCCTAGGTGCTAGTCGGGGTTAGACAATTGCTCGGCAACGAAACTCCTGAGCGAAAAGGGCCCCATACGTTTTCTGCTCCCTTTTGGACCAGGAATCCAACTGCGCCATGCGCGGGCCTCTCCGGGCACCGTAAAAAACCTCATTTTCGTAACCCTAACCCTAGATGTGGGTATGGCAATTTGCAATGGTTCGGCAACGAAACTCCTGAGCGAAAAGGGCCCCATACGTTTTCTGCTCCCTTTTGGACCAGGAATCCAACTGCGCCATGCGCGGGCCTCTCCGGGCACCGTAAAAAACCTCATTTTCATAACCCTAACCCTAGGTGCTAGTCGGGGTTAGACAATTGCTCGGCAACGAAACTCCTGAGCGAAAAGGGCCCCATACGTTTTCTGCTCCCTTTTGGACCAGGAATCCAACTGCGCCATGCGCGGGCCTCTCCGGGCACCGTAAAAAACCTCATTTTCGTAACCCTAACCCTAGATGTGGGTATGGCAATTTGCAATGGTTCGGCAACGAAACTCCTGAGCGAAAAGGGCCCCATACGTTTTCTGCTCCCTTTTGGACCAGGAATCCAACTGCGCCATGCGCGGGCCTCTCCGGGCACCGTAAAAAACCTCATTTTCGTAACCCTAACCCTAGATGTGGGTATGGCAATTTGCAATGGTTCGGCAACGAAACTCCTGAGCGAAAAGGGCCCCATACGTTTTCTGCTCCCTTTTGGACCAGGAATCCAACTGCGCCATGCGCGGGCCTCTCCGGGCACCGTAAAAAACCTCATTTTCGTAACCCTAACCCTAGGTGCTAGTCGGGGTTAGACAATTGCTCGGCAACGAAACTCCTGAGCGAAAAGGGCCCCATACGTTTTCTGCTCCCTTTTGGACCAGGAATCCAACTGCGCCATGCGCGGGCCTCTCCGGGGACCGTAAAAAACCTAATTTTCGTAACCCTAACCCTAGATGTGGGTATGGCAATTTGCAATGGTTCGGCAACGAAACTCCTGAGCGAAAAGAGCCCCATACGTTTTCTGCTCCCTTTTGGACCAGGAATCCAACTGCTCCATGCGCGGGCCTCTCCGGGCACCGTAAAAAACCTCATTTTCGTAACCCTAACCCTAGGTGCTAGTCGGGGTTAGACAATTGCTCGGCAACGAAACTCCTGAGCGAAAAGGGCCCCATACGTTTTCTGCTCCCTTTTGGACCAGGAATCCAACTGCGCCATGCGCGGGCCTCTCCGGGCACCGTAAAAAACCTCATTTTCGTAACCCTAACCCTAGATGTGGGTATGGCAATTTGCAATGGTTCGGCAACGAAACTCCTGAGCGAAAAGGGCCCCATACGTTTTCTGCTCCCTTTTGGACCAGGAATCCAACTGCGCCATGCGCGGGCCTCTCCGGGGACCGTAAAAAACCTCATTTTCGTAACCCTAACCCTAGATGTGGGTATGGCAATTTGCAATGGTTCGGCAACGAAACTCCTGAGCGAAAAGAGCCCCATACGTTTTCTGCTCCCTTTTGGACCAGGAATCCAACTGCTCCATGCGCGGGCCTCTCCGGGCACCGTAAAAAACCTCATTTTCGTAACCCTAACCCTAGGTGCTAGTCGGGGTTAGACAATTGCTCGGCAACGAAACTCCTGAGCGAAAAGGGCCCCATACGTTTTCTGCTCCCTTTTGGACCAGGAATCCAACTGCGCCATGCGCGGGCCTCTCCGGGCACCGTAAAAAACCTCATTTTCGTAACCCTAACCCTAGATGTGGGTATGGCAATTTGCAATGGTTCGGCAACGAAACTCCTGAGCGAAAAGGGCCCCATACGTTTTCTGCTCCCTTTTGGACCAGGAATCCAACTGCGCCATGCGCGGGCCTCTCCGGGCACCGTAAAAAAACTCATTTTCGTAACCCTAACCCTAGGTGCTAGTCGGGGTTAGACAATTGCTCGGCAACGAAACTCCTGAGCGAAAAGGGCCCCATACGTTTTCTGCTCCCTTTTGGACCAGGAATCCAACTGCGCCATGCGCGGGCCTCTCCGGGGACCGTAAAAAACCTCATTTTCGTAACCCTAACCCTAGATGTGGGTATGGCAATTTGCAATGGTTCGGCAACGAAACTCCTGAGCGAAAAGGGCCCCATACGTTTTCTGCTCCCTTTTGGACCAGGAATCCAACTGCGCCATGCGCGGGCCTCTCCGGGCACCGTAAAAAACCTCATTTTCGTAACCCTAACCCTAGATGTGGGTATGGCAATTTGCAATGGTTCGGCAACGAAACTCCTGAGCGAAAAGAGCCCCATACGTTTTCTGCTCCCTTTTGGACCAGGAATCCAACTGCTCCATGCGCGGGCCTCTCCGGGCACCGTAAAAAACCTCATTTTCGTAACCCTAACCCTAGGTGCTAGTCGGGGTTAGACAATTGCTCGGCAACGAAACTCCTGAGCGAAAAGGGCCCCATACGTTTTCTGCTCCCTTTTGGACCAGGAATCCAACTGCGCCATGCGCGGGCCTCTCCGGGGACCGTAAAAAACCTAATTTTCGTAACCCTAACCCTAGATGTGGGTATGGCAATTTGCAATGGTTCGGCAACGAAACTCCTGAGCGAAAAGAGCCCCATACGTTTTCTGCTCCCTTTTGGACCAGGAATCCAACTGCTCCATGCGCGGGCCTCTCCGGGCACCGTAAAAAACCTCATTTTCGTAACCCTAACCCTAGGTGCTAGTCGGGGTTAGACAATTGCTCGGCAACGAAACTCCTGAGCGAAAAGGGCCCCATACGTTTTCTGCTCCCTTTTGGACCAGGAATCCAACTGCGCCATGCGCGGGCCTCTCCGGGCACCGTAAAAAACCTCATTTTCGTAACCCTAACCCTAGATGTGGGTATGGCAATTTGCAATGGTTCGGCAACGAAACTCCTGAGCGAAAAGGGCCCCATACGTTTTCTGCTCCCTTTTGGACCAGGAATCCAACTGCGCCATGCGCGGGCCTCTCCGGGGACCGTAAAAAACCTCATTTTCGTAACCCTAACCCTAGATGTGGGTATGGCAATTTGCAATGGTTCGGCAACGAAACTCCTGAGCGAAAAGAGCCCCATACGTTTTCTGCTCCCTTTTGGACCAGGAATCCAACTGCTCCATGCGCGGGCCTCTCCGGGCACCGTAAAAAACCTCATTTTCGTAACCCTAACCCTAGGTGCTAGTCGGGGTTAGACAATTGCTCGGCAACGAAACTCCTGAGCGAAAAGGGCCCCATACGTTTTCTGCTCCCTTTTGGACCAGGAATCCAACTGCGCCATGCGCGGGCCTCTCCGGGCACCGTAAAAAACCTCATTTTCGTAACCCTAACCCTAGATGTGGGTATGGCAATTTGCAATGGTTCGGCAACGAAACTCCTGAGCGAAAAGGGCCCCATACGTTTTCTGCTCCCTTTTGGACCAGGAATCCAACTGCGCCATGCGCGGGCCTCTCCGGGCACCGTAAAAAACCTCATTTTCATAACCCTAACCCTAGGTGCTAGTCGGGGTTAGACAATTGCTCGGCAACGAAACTCCTGAGCGAAAAGGGCCCCATACGTTTTCTGCTCCCTTTTGGACCAGGAATCCAACTGCGCCATGCGCGGGCCTCTCCGGGCACCGTAAAAAACCTCATTTTCGTAACCCTAACCCTAGATGTGGGTATGGCAATTTGCAATGGTTCGGCAACGAAACTCCTGAGCGAAAAGGGCCCCATACGTTTTCTGCTCCCTTTTGGACCAGGAATCCAACTGCGCCATGCGCGGGCCTCTCCGGGCACCGTAAAAAACCTCATTTTCGTAACCCTAACCCTAGGTGCTAGTCGGGGTTAGACAATTGCTCGGCAACGAAACTCCTGAGCGAAAAGGGCCCCATACGTTTTCTGCTCCCTTTTGGACCAGGAATCCAACTGCGCCATGCGCGGGCCTCTCCGGGGACCGTAAAAAACCTCATTTTCGTAACCCTAACCCTAGATGTGGGTATGGCAATTTGCAATGGTTCGGCAACGAAACTCCTGAGCGAAAAGGGCCCCATACGTTTTCTGCTCCCTTTTGGACCAGGAATCCAACTGCGCCATGCGCGGGCCTCTCCGGGCACCGTAAAAAACCTCATTTTCGTAACCCTAACCCTAGGTGCTAGTCGGGGTTAGACAATTGCTCGGCAACGAAACTCCTGAGCGAAAAGGGCCCCATACGTTTTCTGCTCCCTTTTGGACCAGGAATCCAACTGCGCCATGCGCGGGCCTCTCCGGGCACCGTAAAAAACCTCATTTTCGTAACCCTAACCCTAGATGTGGGTATGGCAATTTGCAATGGTTCGGCAACGAAACTCCTGAGCGAAAAGGGCCCCATACGTTTTCTGCTCCCTTTTGGACCAGGAATCCAACTGCGCCATGCGCGGGCCTCTCCGGGCACCGTAAAAAACCTCATTTTCGTAACCCTAACCCTAGGTGCTAGTCGGGGTTAGACAATTGCTCGGCAACGAAACTCCTGAGCGAAAAGGGCCCCATACGTTTTCTGCTCCCTTTTGGACCAGGAATCCAACTGCGCCATGCGCGGGCCTCTCCGGGGACCGTAAAAAACCTAATTTTCGTAACCCTAACCCTAGATGTGGGTATGGCAATTTGCAATGGTTCGGCAACGAAACTCCTGAGCGAAAAGAGCCCCATACGTTTTCTGCTCCCTTTTGGACCAGGAATCCAACTGCTCCATGCGCGGGCCTCTCCGGGCACCGTAAAAAACCTCATTTTCGTAACCCTAACCCTAGGTGCTAGTCGGGGTTAGACAATTGCTCGGCAACGAAACTCCTGAGCGAAAAGGGCCCCATACGTTTTCTGCTCCCTTTTGGACCAGGAATCCAACTGCGCCATGCGCGGGCCTCTCCGGGCACCGTAAAAAACCTCATTTTCGTAACCCTAACCCTAGATGTGGGTATGGCAATTTGCAATGGTTCGGCAACGAAACTCCTGAGCGAAAAGGGCCCCATACGTTTTCTGCTCCCTTTTGGACCAGGAATCCAACTGCGCCATGCGCGGGCCTCTCCGGGGACCGTAAAAAACCTCATTTTCGTAACCCTAACCCTAGATGTGGGTATGGCAATTTGCAATGGTTCGGCAACGAAACTCCTGAGCGAAAAGAGCCCCATACGTTTTCTGCTCCCTTTTGGACCAGGAATCCAACTGCTCCATGCGCGGGCCTCTCCGGGCACCGTAAAAAACCTCATTTTCGTAACCCTAACCCTAGGTGCTAGTCGGGGTTAGACAATTGCTCGGCAACGAAACTCCTGAGCGAAAAGGGCCCCATCCGTTTTCTGCTCCCTTTTGGACCAGGAATCCAACTGCGCCATGCGCGGGCCTCTCCGGGCACCGTAAAAAACCTCATTTTCGTAACCCTAACCCTAGATGTGGGTATGGCAATTTGCAATGGTTCGGCAACGAAACTCCTGAGCGAAAAGGGCCCCATACGTTTTCTGCTCCCTTTTGGACCAGGAATCCAACTGCGCCATGCGCGGGCCTCTCCGGGCACCGTAAAAAACCTCATTTTCATAACCCTAACCCTAGGTGCTAGTCGGGGTTAGACAATTGCTCGGCAACGAAACTCCTGAGCGAAAAGGGCCCCATACGTTTTCTGCTCCCTTTTGGACCAGGAATCCAACTGCGCCATGCGCGGGCCTCTCCGGGCACCGTAAAAAACCTCATTTTCGTAACCCTAACCCTAGATGTGGGTATGGCAATTTGCAATGGTTCGGCAACGAAACTCCTGAGCGAAAAGGGCCCCATACGTTTTCTGCTCCCTTTTGGACCAGGAATCCAACTGCGCCATGCGCGGGCCTCTCCGGGCACCGTAAAAAACCTCATTTTCGTAACCCTAACCCTAGGTGCTAGTCGGGGTTAGACAATTGCTCGGCAACGAAACTCCTGAGCGAAAAGGGCCCCATACGTTTTCTGCTCCCTTTTGGACCAGGAATCCAACTGCGCCATGCGCGGGCCTCTCCGGGGACCGTAAAAAACCTCATTTTCGTAACCCTAACCCTAGATGTGGGTATGGCAATTTGCAATGGTTCGGCAACGAAACTCCTGAGCGAAAAGGGCCCCATACGTTTTCTGCTCCCTTTTGGACCAGGAATCCAACTGCGCCATGCGCGGGCCTCTCCGGGCACCGTAAAAAACCTCATTTTCGTAACCCTAACCCTAGGTGCTAGTCGGGGTTAGACAATTGCTCGGCAACGAAACTCCTGAGCGAAAAGGGCCCCATACGTTTTCTGCTCCCTTTTGGACCAGGAATCCAACTGCGCCATGCGCGGGCCTCTCCGGGCACCGTAAAAAACCTCATTTTCGTAACCCTAACCCTAGATGTGGGTATGGCAATTTGCAATGGTTCGGCAACGAAACTCCTGAGCGAAAAGGGCCCCATACGTTTTCTGCTCCCTTTTGGACCAGGAATCCAACTGCGCCATGCGCGGGCCTCTCCGAGCACCGTAAAAAACCTCATTTTCGTAACCCTAACCCTAGGTGCTAGTCGGGGTTAGACAATTGCTCGGCAACGAAACTCCTGAGCGAAAAGGGCCCCATACGTTTTCTGCTCCCTTTTGGACCAGGAATCCAACTGCGCCATGCGCGGGCCTCTCCGGGGACCGTAAAAAACCTAATTTTCGTAACCCTAACCCTAGATGTGGGTATGGCAATTTGCAATGGTTCGGCAACGAAACTCCTGAGCGAAAAGAGCCCCATACGTTTTCTGCTCCCTTTTGGACCAGGAATCCAACTGCTCCATGCGCGGGCCTCTCCGGGCACCGTAAAAAACCTCATTTTCGTAACCCTAACCCTAGGTGCTAGTCGGGGTTAGACAATTGCTCGGCAACGAAACTCCTGAGCGAAAAGGGCCCCATACGTTTTCTGCTCCCTTTTGGACCAGGAATCCAACTGCGCCATGCGCGGGCCTCTCCGGGCACCGTAAAAAACCTCATTTTCGTAACCCTAACCCTAGATGTGGGTATGGCAATTTGCAATGGTTCGGCAACGAAACTCCTGAGCGAAAAGGGCCCCATACGTTTTCTGCTCCCTTTTGGACCAGGAATCCAACTGCGCCATGCGCGGGCCTCTCCGGGCACCGTAAAAAACCTCATTTTCGTAACCCTAACCCTAGGTGCTAGTCGGGGTTAGACAATTGCTCGGCAACGAAACTCCTGAGCGAAAAGGGCCCCATACGTTTTCTGCTCCCTTTTGGACCAGGAATCCAACTGCGCCATGCGCGGGCCTCTCCGGGGACCGTAAAAAACCTCATTTTCGTAACCCTAACCCTAGATGTGGGTATGGCAATTTGCAATGGTTCGGCAACGAAACTCCTGAGCGAAAAGGGCCCCATACGTTTTCTGCTCCCTTTTGGACCAGGAATCCAACTGCGCCATGCGCGGGCCTCTCCGGGCACCGTAAAAAACCTCATTTTCGTAACCCTAACCCTAGGTGCTAGTCGGGGTTAGACAATTGCTCGGCAACGAAACTCCTGAGCGAAAAGGGCCCCATACGTTTTCTGCTCCCTTTTGGACCAGGAATCCAACTGCGCCATGCGCGGGCCTCTCCGGGCACCGTAAAAAACCTCATTTTCGTAACCCTAACCCTAGATGTGGGTATGGCAATTTGCAATGGTTCGGCAACGAAACTCCTGAGCGAAAAGGGCCCCATACGTTTTCTGCTCCCTTTTGGACCAGGAATCCAACTGCGCCATGCGCGGGCCTCTCCGGGCACCGTAAAAAACCTCATTTTCGTAACCCTAACCCTAGGTGCTAGTCGGGGTTAGACAATTGCTCGGCAACGAAACTCCTGAGCGAAAAGGGCCCCATACGTTTTCTGCTCCCTTTTGGACCAGGAATCCAACTGCGCCATGCGCGGGCCTCTCCGGGGACCGTAAAAAACCTCATTTTCGTAACCCTAACCCTAGATGTGGGTATGGCAATTTGCAATGGTTCGGCAACGAAACTCCTGAGCGAAAAGGGCCCCATACGTTTTCTGCTCCCTTTTGGACCAGGAATCCAACTGCGCCATGCGCGGGCCTCTCCGGGCACCGTAAAAAACCTCATTTTCGTAACCCTAACCCTAGGTGCTAGTCGGGGTTAGACAATTGCTCGGCAACGAAACTCCTGAGCGAAAAGGGCCCCATACGTTTTCTGCTCCCTTTTGGACCAGGAATCCAACTGCGCCATGCGCGGGCCTCTCCGGGCACCGTAAAAAACCTCATTTTCGTAACCCTAACCCTAGATGTGGGTATGGCAATTTGCAATGGTTCGGCAACGAAACTCCTGAGCGAAAAGGGCCCCATACGTTTTCTGCTCCCTTTTGGACCAGGAATCCAACTGCGCCATGCGCGGGCCTCTCCGGGCACCGTAAAAAACCTCATTTTCGTAACCCTAACCCTAGGTGCTAGTCGGGGTTAGACAATTGCTCGGCAACGAAACTCCTGAGCGAAAAGGGCCCCATACGTTTTCTGCTCCCTTTTGGACCAGGAATCCAACTGCGCCATGCGCGGGCCTCTCCGGGGACCGTAAAAAACCTCATTTTCGTAACCCTAACCCTAGATGTGGGTATGGCAATTTGCAATGGTTCGGCAACGAAACTCCTGAGCGAAAAGAGCCCCATACGTTTTCTGCTCCCTTTTGGACCAGGAATCCAACTGCTCCATGCGCGGGCCTCTCCGGGCACCGTAAAAAACCTCATTTTCGTAACCCTAACCCTAGGTGCTAGTCGGGGTTAGACAATTGCTCGGCAACGAAACTCCTGAGCGAAAAGGGCCCCATACGTTTTCTGCTCCCTTTTGGACCAGGAATCCAACTGCGCCATGCGCGGGCCTCTCCGGGCACCGTAAAAAACCTCATTTTCGTAACCCTAACCCTAGATGTGGGTATGGCAATTTGCAATGGTTCGGCAACGAAACTCCTGAGCGAAAAGGGCCCCATACGTTTTCTGCTCCCTTTTGGACCAGGAATCCAACTGCGCCATGCGCGGGCCTCTCCGGGCACCGTAAAAAACCTCATTTTCGTAACCCTAACCCTAGGTGCTAGTCGGGGTTAGACAATTGCTCGGCAACGAAACTCCTGAGCGAAAAGGGCCCCATACGTTTTCTGCTCCCTTTTGGACCAGGAATCCAACTGCGCCATGCGCGGGCCTCTCCGGGGACCGTAAAAAACCTCATTTTCGTAACCCTAACCCTAGGTGCTAGTCGGGGTTAGACAATTGCTCGGCAACGAAACTCCTGAGCGAAAAGGGCCCCATACGTTTTCTGCTCCCTTTTGGACCAGGAATCCAACTGCGCCATGCGCGGGCCTCTCCGGGCACCGTAAAAAACCTCATTTTCGTAACCCTAACCCTAGATGTGGGTATGGCAATTTGCAATGGTTCGGCAACGAAACTCCTGAGCGAAAAGGGCCCCATACGTTTTCTGCTCCCTTTTGGACCAGGAATCCAACTGCGCCATGCGCGGGCCTCTCCGGGGACCGTAAAAAACCTCATTTTCGTAACCCTAACCCTAGATGTGGGTATGGCAATTTGCAATGGTTCGGCAACGAAACTCCTGAGCGAAAAGAGCCCCATACGTTTTCTGCTCCCTTTTGGACCAGGAATCCAACTGCTCCATGCGCGGGCCTCTCCGGGCACCGTAAAAAACCTCATTTTCGTAACCCTAACCCTAGGTGCTAGTCGGGGTTAGACAATTGCTCGGCAACGAAACTCCTGAGCGAAAAGGGCCCCATCCGTTTTCTGCTCCCTTTTGGACCAGGAATCCAACTGCGCCATGCGCGGGCCTCTCCGGGCACCGTAAAAAACCTCATTTTCGTAACCCTAACCCTAGATGTGGGTATGGCAATTTGCAATGGTTCGGCAACGAAACTCCTGAGCGAAAAGGGCCCCATACGTTTTCTGCTCCCTTTTGGACCAGGAATCCAACTGCGCCATGCGCGGGCCTCTCCGGGCACCGTAAAAAACCTCATTTTCATAACCCTAACCCTAGGTGCTAGTCGGGGTTAGACAATTGCTCGGCAACGAAACTCCTGAGCGAAAAGGGCCCCATACGTTTTCTGCTCCCTTTTGGACCAGGAATCCAACTGCGCCATGCGCGGGCCTCTCCGGGCACCGTAAAAAACCTCATTTTCGTAACCCTAACCCTAGATGTGGGTATGGCAATTTGCAATGGTTCGGCAACGAAACTCCTGAGCGAAAAGGGCCCCATACGTTTTCTGCTCCCTTTTGGACCAGGAATCCAACTGCGCCATGCGCGGGCCTCTCCGGGCACCGTAAAAAACCTCATTTTCGTAACCCTAACCCTAGGTGCTAGTCGGGGTTAGACAATTGCTCGGCAACGAAACTCCTGAGCGAAAAGGGCCCCATACGTTTTCTGCTCCCTTTTGGACCAGGAATCCAACTGCGCCATGCGCGGGCCTCTCCGGGGACCGTAAAAAACCTCATTTTCGTAACCCTAACCCTAGATGTGGGTATGGCAATTTGCAATGGTTCGGCAACGAAACTCCTGAGCGAAAAGGGCCCCATACGTTTTCTGCTCCCTTTTGGACCAGGAATCCAACTGCGCCATGCGCGGGCCTCTCCGGGCACCGTAAAAAACCTCATTTTCGTAACCCTAACCCTAGGTGCTAGTCGGGGTTAGACAATTGCTCGGCAACGAAACTCCTGAGCGAAAAGGGCCCCATACGTTTTCTGCTCCCTTTTGGACCAGGAATCCAACTGCGCCATGCGCGGGCCTCTCCGGGCACCGTAAAAAACCTCATTTTCGTAACCCTAACCCTAGATGTGGGTATGGCAATTTGCAATGGTTCGGCAACGAAACTCCTGAGCGAAAAGGGCCCCATACGTTTTCTGCTCCCTTTTGGACCAGGAATCCAACTGCGCCATGCGCGGGCCTCTCCGAGCACCGTAAAAAACCTCATTTTCGTAACCCTAACCCTAGGTGCTAGTCGGGGTTAGACAATTGCTCGGCAACGAAACTCCTGAGCGAAAAGGGCCCCATACGTTTTCTGCTCCCTTTTGGACCAGGAATCCAACTGCGCCATGCGCGGGCCTCTCCGGGGACCGTAAAAAACCTAATTTTCGTAACCCTAACCCTAGATGTGGGTATGGCAATTTGCAATGGTTCGGCAACGAAACTCCTGAGCGAAAAGAGCCCCATACGTTTTCTGCTCCCTTTTGGACCAGGAATCCAACTGCTCCATGCGCGGGCCTCTCCGGGCACCGTAAAAAACCTCATTTTCGTAACCCTAACCCTAGGTGCTAGTCGGGGTTAGACAATTGCTCGGCAACGAAACTCCTGAGCGAAAAGGGCCCCATACGTTTTCTGCTCCCTTTTGGACCAGGAATCCAACTGCGCCATGCGCGGGCCTCTCCGGGCACCGTAAAAAACCTCATTTTCGTAACCCTAACCCTAGATGTGGGTATGGCAATTTGCAATGGTTCGGCAACGAAACTCCTGAGCGAAAAGGGCCCCATACGTTTTCTGCTCCCTTTTGGACCAGGAATCCAACTGCGCCATGCGCGGGCCTCTCCGGGCACCGTAAAAAACCTCATTTTCGTAACCCTAACCCTAGGTGCTAGTCGGGGTTAGACAATTGCTCGGCAACGAAACTCCTGAGCGAAAAGGGCCCCATACGTTTTCTGCTCCCTTTTGGACCAGGAATCCAACTGCGCCATGCGCGGGCCTCTCCGGGGACCGTAAAAAACCTCATTTTCGTAACCCTAACCCTAGATGTGGGTATGGCAATTTGCAATGGTTCGGCAACGAAACTCCTGAGCGAAAAGGGCCCCATACGTTTTCTGCTCCCTTTTGGACCAGGAATCCAACTGCGCCATGCGCGGGCCTCTCCGGGCACCGTAAAAAACCTCATTTTCATAACCCTAACCCTAGGTGCTAGTCGGGGTTAGACAATTGCTCGGCAACGAAACTCCTGAGCGAAAAGGGCCCCATACGTTTTCTGCTCCCTTTTGGACCAGGAATCCAACTGCGCCATGCGCGGGCCTCTCCGGGCACCGTAAAAAACCTCATTTTCGTAACCCTAACCCTAGATGTGGGTATGGCAATTTGCAATGGTTCGGCAACGAAACTCCTGAGCGAAAAGGGCCCCATACGTTTTCTGCTCCCTTTTGGACCAGGAATCCAACTGCGCCATGCGCGGGCCTCTCCGGGCACCGTAAAAAACCTCATTTTCGTAACCCTAACCCTAGGTGCTAGTCGGGGTTAGACAATTGCTCGGCAACGAAACTCCTGAGCGAAAAGGGCCCCATACGTTTTCTGCTCCCTTTTGGACCAGGAATCCAACTGCGCCATGCGCGGGCCTCTCCGGGGACCGTAAAAAACCTCATTTTCGTAACCCTAACCCTAGATGTGGGTATGGCAATTTGCAATGGTTCGGCAACGAAACTCCTGAGCGAAAAGGGCCCCATACGTTTTCTGCTCCCTTTTGGACCAGGAATCCAACTGCGCC
Organism: Poromitra crassiceps; assembly: GCF_964638095.1. Classification (NCBI taxonomy): domain Eukaryota; kingdom Metazoa; phylum Chordata; class Actinopteri; order Beryciformes; family Melamphaidae; genus Poromitra; species Poromitra crassiceps. The sequence goes on along the minus strand of NW_028151900.1, from coordinate 106,109 downwards.
ATGCGCGGGCCTCTCCGGGCACCGTAAAAAACCTCATTTTCGTAACCCTAACCCTAGGTGCTAGTCGGGGTTAGACAATTGCTCGGCAACGAAACTCCTGAGCGAAAAGGGCCCCATACGTTTTCTGCTCCCTTTTGGACCAGGAATCCAACTGCGCCATGCGCGGGCCTCTCCGGGCACCGTAAAAAACCTCATTTTCGTAACCCTAACCCTAGATGTGGGTATGGCAATTTGCAATGGTTCGGCAACGAAACTCCTGAGCGAAAAGGGCCCCATACGTTTTCTGCTCCCTTTTGGACCAGGAATCCAACTGCGCCATGCGCGGGCCTCTCCGAGCACCGTAAAAAACCTCATTTTCGTAACCCTAACCCTAGGTGCTAGTCGGGGTTAGACAATTGCTCGGCAACGAAACTCCTGAGCGAAAAGGGCCCCATACGTTTTCTGCTCCCTTTTGGACCAGGAATCCAACTGCGCCATGCGCGGGCCTCTCCGGGGACCGTAAAAAACCTAATTTTCGTAACCCTAACCCTAGATGTGGGTATGGCAATTTGCAATGGTTCGGCAACGAAACTCCTGAGCGAAAAGAGCCCCATACGTTTTCTGCTCCCTTTTGGACCAGGAATCCAACTGCTCCATGCGCGGGCCTCTCCGGGCACCGTAAAAAACCTCATTTTCGTAACCCTAACCCTAGGTGCTAGTCGGGGTTAGACAATTGCTCGGCAACGAAACTCCTGAGCGAAAAGGGCCCCATACGTTTTCTGCTCCCTTTTGGACCAGGAATCCAACTGCGCCATGCGCGGGCCTCTCCGGGCACCGTAAAAAACCTCATTTTCGTAACCCTAACCCTAGATGTGGGTATGGCAATTTGCAATGGTTCGGCAACGAAACTCCTGAGCGAAAAGGGCCCCATACGTTTTCTGCTCCCTTTTGGACCAGGAATCCAACTGCGCCATGCGCGGGCCTCTCCGGGCACCGTAAAAAACCTCATTTTCGTAACCCTAACCCTAGGTGCTAGTCGGGGTTAGACAATTGCTCGGCAACGAAACTCCTGAGCGAAAAGGGCCCCATACGTTTTCTGCTCCCTTTTGGACCAGGAATCCAACTGCGCCATGCGCGGGCCTCTCCGGGGACCGTAAAAAACCTCATTTTCGTAACCCTAACCCTAGATGTGGGTATGGCAATTTGCAATGGTTCGGCAACGAAACTCCTGAGCGAAAAGGGCCCCATACGTTTTCTGCTCCCTTTTGGACCAGGAATCCAACTGCGCCATGCGCGGGCCTCTCCGGGCACCGTAAAAAACCTCATTTTCGTAACCCTAACCCTAGGTGCTAGTCGGGGTTAGACAATTGCTCGGCAACGAAACTCCTGAGCGAAAAGGGCCCCATACGTTTTCTGCTCCCTTTTGGACCAGGAATCCAACTGCGCCATGCGCGGGCCTCTCCGGGCACCGTAAAAAACCTCATTTTCGTAACCCTAACCCTAGATGTGGGTATGGCAATTTGCAATGGTTCGGCAACGAAACTCCTGAGCGAAAAGGGCCCCATACGTTTTCTGCTCCCTTTTGGACCAGGAATCCAACTGCGCCATGCGCGGGCCTCTCCGGGCACCGTAAAAAACCTCATTTTCGTAACCCTAACCCTAGGTGCTAGTCGGGGTTAGACAATTGCTCGGCAACGAAACTCCTGAGCGAAAAGGGCCCCATACGTTTTCTGCTCCCTTTTGGACCAGGAATCCAACTGCGCCATGCGCGGGCCTCTCCGGGGACCGTAAAAAACCTCATTTTCGTAACCCTAACCCTAGATGTGGGTATGGCAATTTGCAATGGTTCGGCAACGAAACTCCTGAGCGAAAAGGGCCCCATACGTTTTCTGCTCCCTTTTGGACCAGGAATCCAACTGCGCCATGCGCGGGCCTCTCCGGGCACCGTAAAAAACCTCATTTTCGTAACCCTAACCCTAGGTGCTAGTCGGGGTTAGACAATTGCTCGGCAACGAAACTCCTGAGCGAAAAGGGCCCCATACGTTTTCTGCTCCCTTTTGGACCAGGAATCCAACTGCGCCATGCGCGGGCCTCTCCGGGCACCGTAAAAAACCTCATTTTCGTAACCCTAACCCTAGATGTGGGTATGGCAATTTGCAATGGTTCGGCAACGAAACTCCTGAGCGAAAAGGGCCCCATACGTTTTCTGCTCCCTTTTGGACCAGGAATCCAACTGCGCCATGCGCGGGCCTCTCCGGGCACCGTAAAAAACCTCATTTTCGTAACCCTAACCCTAGGTGCTAGTCGGGGTTAGACAATTGCTCGGCAACGAAACTCCTGAGCGAAAAGGGCCCCATACGTTTTCTGCTCCCTTTTGGACCAGGAATCCAACTGCGCCATGCGCGGGCCTCTCCGGGGACCGTAAAAAACCTCATTTTCGTAACCCTAACCCTAGATGTGGGTATGGCAATTTGCAATGGTTCGGCAACGAAACTCCTGAGCGAAAAGAGCCCCATACGTTTTCTGCTCCCTTTTGGACCAGGAATCCAACTGCTCCATGCGCGGGCCTCTCCGGGCACCGTAAAAAACCTCATTTTCGTAACCCTAACCCTAGGTGCTAGTCGGGGTTAGACAATTGCTCGGCAACGAAACTCCTGAGCGAAAAGGGCCCCATACGTTTTCTGCTCCCTTTTGGACCAGGAATCCAACTGCGCCATGCGCGGGCCTCTCCGGGCACCGTAAAAAACCTCATTTTCGTAACCCTAACCCTAGATGTGGGTATGGCAATTTGCAATGGTTCGGCAACGAAACTCCTGAGCGAAAAGGGCCCCATACGTTTTCTGCTCCCTTTTGGACCAGGAATCCAACTGCGCCATGCGCGGGCCTCTCCGGGCACCGTAAAAAACCTCATTTTCGTAACCCTAACCCTAGGTGCTAGTCGGGGTTAGACAATTGCTCGGCAACGAAACTCCTGAGCGAAAAGGGCCCCATACGTTTTCTGCTCCCTTTTGGACCAGGAATCCAACTGCGCCATGCGCGGGCCTCTCCGGGGACCGTAAAAAACCTCATTTTCGTAACCCTAACCCTAGATGTGGGTATGGCAATTTGCAATGGTTCGGCAACGAAACTCCTGAGCGAAAAGAGCCCCATACGTTTTCTGCTCCCTTTTGGACCAGGAATCCAACTGCTCCATGCGCGGGCCTCTCCGGGCACCGTAAAAAACCTCATTTTCGTAACCCTAACCCTAGGTGCTAGTCGGGGTTAGACAATTGCTCGGCAACGAAACTCCTGAGCGAAAAGGGCCCCATACGTTTTCTGCTCCCTTTTGGACCAGGAATCCAACTGCGCCATGCGCGGGCCTCTCCGGGCACCGTAAAAAACCTCATTTTCGTAACCCTAACCCTAGATGTGGGTATGGCAATTTGCAATGGTTCGGCAACGAAACTCCTGAGCGAAAAGGGCCCCATACGTTTTCTGCTCCCTTTTGGACCAGGAATCCAACTGCGCCATGCGCGGGCCTCTCCGGGCACCGTAAAAAACCTCATTTTCATAACCCTAACCCTAGGTGCTAGTCGGGGTTAGACAATTGCTCGGCAACGAAACTCCTGAGCGAAAAGGGCCCCATACGTTTTCTGCTCCCTTTTGGACCAGGAATCCAACTGCGCCATGCGCGGGCCTCTCCGGGCACCGTAAAAAACCTCATTTTCGTAACCCTAACCCTAGATGTGGGTATGGCAATTTGCAATGGTTCGGCAACGAAACTCCTGAGCGAAAAGGGCCCCATACGTTTTCTGCTCCCTTTTGGACCAGGAATCCAACTGCGCCATGCGCGGGCCTCTCCGGGCACCGTAAAAAACCTCATTTTCGTAACCCTAACCCTAGGTGCTAGTCGGGGTTAGACAATTGCTCGGCAACGAAACTCCTGAGCGAAAAGGGCCCCATACGTTTTCTGCTCCCTTTTGGACCAGGAATCCAACTGCGCCATGCGCGGGCCTCTCCGGGGACCGTAAAAAACCTCATTTTCGTAACCCTAACCCTAGATGTGGGTATGGCAATTTGCAATGGTTCGGCAACGAAACTCCTGAGCGAAAAGGGCCCCATACGTTTTCTGCTCCCTTTTGGACCAGGAATCCAACTGCGCCATGCGCGGGCCTCTCCGGGCACCGTAAAAAACCTCATTTTCGTAACCCTAACCCTAGGTGCTAGTCGGGGTTAGACAATTGCTCGGCAACGAAACTCCTGAGCGAAAAGGGCCCCATACGTTTTCTGCTCCCTTTTGGACCAGGAATCCAACTGCGCCATGCGCGGGCCTCTCCGGGCACCGTAAAAAACCTCATTTTCGTAACCCTAACCCTAGATGTGGGTATGGCAATTTGCAATGGTTCGGCAACGAAACTCCTGAGCGAAAAGGGCCCCATACGTTTTCTGCTCCCTTTTGGACCAGGAATCCAACTGCGCCATGCGCGGGCCTCTCCGGGCACCGTAAAAAACCTCATTTTCGTAACCCTAACCCTAGGTGCTAGTCGGGGTTAGACAATTGCTCGGCAACGAAACTCCTGAGCGAAAAGGGCCCCATACGTTTTCTGCTCCCTTTTGGACCAGGAATCCAACTGCGCCATGCGCGGGCCTCTCCGGGGACCGTAAAAAACCTAATTTTCGTAACCCTAACCCTAGATGTGGGTATGGCAATTTGCAATGGTTCGGCAACGAAACTCCTGAGCGAAAAGAGCCCCATACGTTTTCTGCTCCCTTTTGGACCAGGAATCCAACTGCTCCATGCGCGGGCCTCTCCGGGCACCGTAAAAAACCTCATTTTCGTAACCCTAACCCTAGGTGCTAGTCGGGGTTAGACAATTGCTCGGCAACGAAACTCCTGAGCGAAAAGGGCCCCATACGTTTTCTGCTCCCTTTTGGACCAGGAATCCAACTGCGCCATGCGCGGGCCTCTCCGGGCACCGTAAAAAACCTCATTTTCGTAACCCTAACCCTAGATGTGGGTATGGCAATTTGCAATGGTTCGGCAACGAAACTCCTGAGCGAAAAGGGCCCCATACGTTTTCTGCTCCCTTTTGGACCAGGAATCCAACTGCGCCATGCGCGGGCCTCTCCGGGGACCGTAAAAAACCTCATTTTCGTAACCCTAACCCTAGATGTGGGTATGGCAATTTGCAATGGTTCGGCAACGAAACTCCTGAGCGAAAAGAGCCCCATACGTTTTCTGCTCCCTTTTGGACCAGGAATCCAACTGCTCCATGCGCGGGCCTCTCCGGGCACCGTAAAAAACCTCATTTTCGTAACCCTAACCCTAGGTGCTAGTCGGGGTTAGACAATTGCTCGGCAACGAAACTCCTGAGCGAAAAGGGCCCCATACGTTTTCTGCTCCCTTTTGGACCAGGAATCCAACTGCGCCATGCGCGGGCCTCTCCGGGCACCGTAAAAAACCTCATTTTCGTAACCCTAACCCTAGATGTGGGTATGGCAATTTGCAATGGTTCGGCAACGAAACTCCTGAGCGAAAAGGGCCCCATACGTTTTCTGCTCCCTTTTGGACCAGGAATCCAACTGCGCCATGCGCGGGCCTCTCCGGGCACCGTAAAAAAACTCATTTTCGTAACCCTAACCCTAGGTGCTAGTCGGGGTTAGACAATTGCTCGGCAACGAAACTCCTGAGCGAAAAGGGCCCCATACGTTTTCTGCTCCCTTTTGGACCAGGAATCCAACTGCGCCATGCGCGGGCCTCTCCGGGGACCGTAAAAAACCTCATTTTCGTAACCCTAACCCTAGATGTGGGTATGGCAATTTGCAATGGTTCGGCAACGAAACTCCTGAGCGAAAAGGGCCCCATACGTTTTCTGCTCCCTTTTGGACCAGGAATCCAACTGCGCCATGCGCGGGCCTCTCCGGGCACCGTAAAAAACCTCATTTTCGTAACCCTAACCCTAGATGTGGGTATGGCAATTTGCAATGGTTCGGCAACGAAACTCCTGAGCGAAAAGAGCCCCATACGTTTTCTGCTCCCTTTTGGACCAGGAATCCAACTGCTCCATGCGCGGGCCTCTCCGGGCACCGTAAAAAACCTCATTTTCGTAACCCTAACCCTAGGTGCTAGTCGGGGTTAGACAATTGCTCGGCAACGAAACTCCTGAGCGAAAAGGGCCCCATACGTTTTCTGCTCCCTTTTGGACCAGGAATCCAACTGCGCCATGCGCGGGCCTCTCCGGGGACCGTAAAAAACCTAATTTTCGTAACCCTAACCCTAGATGTGGGTATGGCAATTTGCAATGGTTCGGCAACGAAACTCCTGAGCGAAAAGAGCCCCATACGTTTTCTGCTCCCTTTTGGACCAGGAATCCAACTGCTCCATGCGCGGGCCTCTCCGGGCACCGTAAAAAACCTCATTTTCGTAACCCTAACCCTAGGTGCTAGTCGGGGTTAGACAATTGCTCGGCAACGAAACTCCTGAGCGAAAAGGGCCCCATACGTTTTCTGCTCCCTTTTGGACCAGGAATCCAACTGCGCCATGCGCGGGCCTCTCCGGGCACCGTAAAAAACCTCATTTTCGTAACCCTAACCCTAGATGTGGGTATGGCAATTTGCAATGGTTCGGCAACGAAACTCCTGAGCGAAAAGGGCCCCATACGTTTTCTGCTCCCTTTTGGACCAGGAATCCAACTGCGCCATGCGCGGGCCTCTCCGGGGACCGTAAAAAACCTCATTTTCGTAACCCTAACCCTAGATGTGGGTATGGCAATTTGCAATGGTTCGGCAACGAAACTCCTGAGCGAAAAGAGCCCCATACGTTTTCTGCTCCCTTTTGGACCAGGAATCCAACTGCTCCATGCGCGGGCCTCTCCGGGCACCGTAAAAAACCTCATTTTCGTAACCCTAACCCTAGGTGCTAGTCGGGGTTAGACAATTGCTCGGCAACGAAACTCCTGAGCGAAAAGGGCCCCATACGTTTTCTGCTCCCTTTTGGACCAGGAATCCAACTGCGCCATGCGCGGGCCTCTCCGGGCACCGTAAAAAACCTCATTTTCGTAACCCTAACCCTAGATGTGGGTATGGCAATTTGCAATGGTTCGGCAACGAAACTCCTGAGCGAAAAGGGCCCCATACGTTTTCTGCTCCCTTTTGGACCAGGAATCCAACTGCGCCATGCGCGGGCCTCTCCGGGCACCGTAAAAAACCTCATTTTCATAACCCTAACCCTAGGTGCTAGTCGGGGTTAGACAATTGCTCGGCAACGAAACTCCTGAGCGAAAAGGGCCCCATACGTTTTCTGCTCCCTTTTGGACCAGGAATCCAACTGCGCCATGCGCGGGCCTCTCCGGGCACCGTAAAAAACCTCATTTTCGTAACCCTAACCCTAGATGTGGGTATGGCAATTTGCAATGGTTCGGCAACGAAACTCCTGAGCGAAAAGGGCCCCATACGTTTTCTGCTCCCTTTTGGACCAGGAATCCAACTGCGCCATGCGCGGGCCTCTCCGGGCACCGTAAAAAACCTCATTTTCGTAACCCTAACCCTAGGTGCTAGTCGGGGTTAGACAATTGCTCGGCAACGAAACTCCTGAGCGAAAAGGGCCCCATACGTTTTCTGCTCCCTTTTGGACCAGGAATCCAACTGCGCCATGCGCGGGCCTCTCCGGGGACCGTAAAAAACCTCATTTTCGTAACCCTAACCCTAGATGTGGGTATGGCAATTTGCAATGGTTCGGCAACGAAACTCCTGAGCGAAAAGGGCCCCATACGTTTTCTGCTCCCTTTTGGACCAGGAATCCAACTGCGCCATGCGCGGGCCTCTCCGGGCACCGTAAAAAACCTCATTTTCGTAACCCTAACCCTAGGTGCTAGTCGGGGTTAGACAATTGCTCGGCAACGAAACTCCTGAGCGAAAAGGGCCCCATACGTTTTCTGCTCCCTTTTGGACCAGGAATCCAACTGCGCCATGCGCGGGCCTCTCCGGGCACCGTAAAAAACCTCATTTTCGTAACCCTAACCCTAGATGTGGGTATGGCAATTTGCAATGGTTCGGCAACGAAACTCCTGAGCGAAAAGAGCCCCATACGTTTTCTGCTCCCTTTTGGACCAGGAATCCAACTGCTCCATGCGCGGGCCTCTCCGGGCACCGTAAAAAACCTCATTTTCGTAACCCTAACCCTAGGTGCTAGTCGGGGTTAGACAATTGCTCGGCAACGAAACTCCTGAGCGAAAAGGGCCCCATACGTTTTCTGCTCCCTTTTGGACCAGGAATCCAACTGCGCCATGCGCGGGCCTCTCCGGGCACCGTAAAAAACCTCATTTTCGTAACCCTAACCCTAGATGTGGGTATGGCAATTTGCAATGGTTCGGCAACGAAACTCCTGAGCGAAAAGGGCCCCATACGTTTTCTGCTCCCTTTTGGACCAGGAATCCAACTGCGCCATGCGCGGGCCTCTCCGGGCACCGTAAAAAACCTCATTTTCATAACCCTAACCCTAGGTGCTAGTCGGGGTTAGACAATTGCTCGGCAACGAAACTCCTGAGCGAAAAGGGCCCCATACGTTTTCTGCTCCCTTTTGGACCAGGAATCCAACTGCGCCATGCGCGGGCCTCTCCGGGCACCGTAAAAAACCTCATTTTCGTAACCCTAACCCTAGATGTGGGTATGGCAATTTGCAATGGTTCGGCAACGAAACTCCTGAGCGAAAAGGGCCCCATACGTTTTCTGCTCCCTTTTGGACCAGGAATCCAACTGCGCCATGCGCGGGCCTCTCCGGGCACCGTAAAAAACCTCATTTTCGTAACCCTAACCCTAGGTGCTAGTCGGGGTTAGACAATTGCTCGGCAACGAAACTCCTGAGCGAAAAGGGCCCCATACGTTTTCTGCTCCCTTTTGGACCAGGAATCCAACTGCGCCATGCGCGGGCCTCTCCGGGGACCGTAAAAAACCTCATTTTCGTAACCCTAACCCTAGATGTGGGTATGGCAATTTGCAATGGTTCGGCAACGAAACTCCTGAGCGAAAAGGGCCCCATACGTTTTCTGCTCCCTTTTGGACCAGGAATCCAACTGCGCCATGCGCGGGCCTCTCCGGGCACCGTAAAAAACCTCATTTTCGTAACCCTAACCCTAGGTGCTAGTCGGGGTTAGACAATTGCTCGGCAACGAAACTCCTGAGCGAAAAGGGCCCCATACGTTTTCTGCTCCCTTTTGGACCAGGAATCCAACTGCGCCATGCGCGGGCCTCTCCGGGCACCGTAAAAAACCTCATTTTCGTAACCCTAACCCTAGATGTGGGTATGGCAATTTGCAATGGTTCGGCAACGAAACTCCTGAGCGAAAAGGGCCCCATACGTTTTCTGCTCCCTTTTGGACCAGGAATCCAACTGCGCCATGCGCGGGCCTCTCCGGGCACCGTAAAAAACCTCATTTTCGTAACCCTAACCCTAGGTGCTAGTCGGGGTTAGACAATTGCTCGGCAACGAAACTCCTGAGCGAAAAGGGCCCCATACGTTTTCTGCTCCCTTTTGGACCAGGAATCCAACTGCGCCATGCGCGGGCCTCTCCGGGGACCGTAAAAAACCTAATTTTCGTAACCCTAACCCTAGATGTGGGTATGGCAATTTGCAATGGTTCGGCAACGAAACTCCTGAGCGAAAAGAGCCCCATACGTTTTCTGCTCCCTTTTGGACCAGGAATCCAACTGCTCCATGCGCGGGCCTCTCCGGGCACCGTAAAAAACCTCATTTTCGTAACCCTAACCCTAGGTGCTAGTCGGGGTTAGACAATTGCTCGGCAACGAAACTCCTGAGCGAAAAGGGCCCCATACGTTTTCTGCTCCCTTTTGGACCAGGAATCCAACTGCGCCATGCGCGGGCCTCTCCGGGCACCGTAAAAAACCTCATTTTCGTAACCCTAACCCTAGATGTGGGTATGGCAATTTGCAATGGTTCGGCAACGAAACTCCTGAGCGAAAAGGGCCCCATACGTTTTCTGCTCCCTTTTGGACCAGGAATCCAACTGCGCCATGCGCGGGCCTCTCCGGGGACCGTAAAAAACCTCATTTTCGTAACCCTAACCCTAGATGTGGGTATGGCAATTTGCAATGGTTCGGCAACGAAACTCCTGAGCGAAAAGAGCCCCATACGTTTTCTGCTCCCTTTTGGACCAGGAATCCAACTGCTCCATGCGCGGGCCTCTCCGGGCACCGTAAAAAACCTCATTTTCGTAACCCTAACCCTAGGTGCTAGTCGGGGTTAGACAATTGCTCGGCAACGAAACTCCTGAGCGAAAAGGGCCCCATACGTTTTCTGCTCCCTTTTGGACCAGGAATCCAACTGCGCCATGCGCGGGCCTCTCCGGGCACCGTAAAAAACCTCATTTTCGTAACCCTAACCCTAGATGTGGGTATGGCAATTTGCAATGGTTCGGCAACGAAACTCCTGAGCGAAAAGGGCCCCATACGTTTTCTGCTCCCTTTTGGACCAGGAATCCAACTGCGCCATGCGCGGGCCTCTCCGGGCACCGTAAAAAAACTCATTTTCGTAACCCTAACCCTAGGTGCTAGTCGGGGTTAGACAATTGCTCGGCAACGAAACTCCTGAGCGAAAAGGGCCCCATACGTTTTCTGCTCCCTTTTGGACCAGGAATCCAACTGCGCCATGCGCGGGCCTCTCCGGGGACCGTAAAAAACCTCATTTTCGTAACCCTAACCCTAGATGTGGGTATGGCAATTTGCAATGGTTCGGCAACGAAACTCCTGAGCGAAAAGGGCCCCATACGTTTTCTGCTCCCTTTTGGACCAGGAATCCAACTGCGCCATGCGCGGGCCTCTCCGGGCACCGTAAAAAACCTCATTTTCGTAACCCTAACCCTAGATGTGGGTATGGCAATTTGCAATGGTTCGGCAACGAAACTCCTGAGCGAAAAGAGCCCCATACGTTTTCTGCTCCCTTTTGGACCAGGAATCCAACTGCTCCATGCGCGGGCCTCTCCGGGCACCGTAAAAAACCTCATTTTCGTAACCCTAACCCTAGGTGCTAGTCGGGGTTAGACAATTGCTCGGCAACGAAACTCCTGAGCGAAAAGGGCCCCATACGTTTTCTGCTCCCTTTTGGACCAGGAATCCAACTGCGCCATGCGCGGGCCTCTCCGGGCACCGTAAAAAACCTCATTTTCGTAACCCTAACCCTAGATGTGGGTATGGCAATTTGCAATGGTTCGGCAACGAAACTCCTGAGCGAAAAGGGCCCCATACGTTTTCTGCTCCCTTTTGGACCAGGAATCCAACTGCGCCATGCGCGGGCCTCTCCGGGCACCGTAAAAAACCTCATTTTCATAACCCTAACCCTAGGTGCTAGTCGGGGTTAGACAATTGCTCGGCAACGAAACTCCTGAGCGAAAAGGGCCCCATACGTTTTCTGCTCCCTTTTGGACCAGGAATCCAACTGCGCCATGCGCGGGCCTCTCCGGGCACCGTAAAAAACCTCATTTTCGTAACCCTAACCCTAGATGTGGGTATGGCAATTTGCAATGGTTCGGCAACGAAACTCCTGAGCGAAAAGGGCCCCATACGTTTTCTGCTCCCTTTTGGACCAGGAATCCAACTGCGCCATGCGCGGGCCTCTCCGGGCACCGTAAAAAACCTCATTTTCGTAACCCTAACCCTAGGTGCTAGTCGGGGTTAGACAATTGCTCGGCAACGAAACTCCTGAGCGAAAAGGGCCCCATACGTTTTCTGCTCCCTTTTGGACCAGGAATCCAACTGCGCCATGCGCGGGCCTCTCCGGGGACCGTAAAAAACCTCATTTTCGTAACCCTAACCCTAGATGTGGGTATGGCAATTTGCAATGGTTCGGCAACGAAACTCCTGAGCGAAAAGGGCCCCATACGTTTTCTGCTCCCTTTTGGACCAGGAATCCAACTGCGCCATGCGCGGGCCTCTCCGGGCACCGTAAAAAACCTCATTTTCGTAACCCTAACCCTAGGTGCTAGTCGGGGTTAGACAATTGCTCGGCAACGAAACTCCTGAGCGAAAAGGGCCCCATACGTTTTCTGCTCCCTTTTGGACCAGGAATCCAACTGCGCCATGCGCGGGCCTCTCCGGGCACCGTAAAAAACCTCATTTTGGTAACCCTAACCCTAGATGTGGGTATGGCAATTTGCAATGGTTCGGCAACGAAACTCCTGAGCGAAAAGGGCCCCATACGTTTTCTGCTCCCTTTTGGACCAGGAATCCAACTGCGCCATGCGCGGGCCTCTCCGGGCACCGTAAAAAACCTCATTTTCGTAACCCTAACCCTAGGTGCTAGTCGGGGTTAGACAATTGCTCGGCAACGAAACTCCTGAGCGAAAAGGGCCCCATACGTTTTCTGCTCCCTTTTGGACCAGGAATCCAACTGCGCCATGCGCGGGCCTCTCCGGGGACCGTAAAAAACCTAATTTTCGTAACCCTAACCCTAGATGTGGGTATGGCAATTTGCAATGGTTCGGCAACGAAACTCCTGAGCGAAAAGAGCCCCATACGTTTTCTGCTCCCTTTTGGACCAGGAATCCAACTGCTCCATGCGCGGGCCTCTCCGGGCACCGTAAAAAACCTCATTTTCGTAACCCTAACCCTAGGTGCTAGTCGGGGTTAGACAATTGCTCGGCAACGAAACTCCTGAGCGAAAAGGGCCCCATACGTTTTCTGCTCCCTTTTGGACCAGGAATCCAACTGCGCCATGCGCGGGCCTCTCCGGGCACCGTAAAAAAACTCATTTTCGTAACCCTAACCCTAGGTGCTAGTCGGGGTTAGACAATTGCTCGGCAACGAAACTCCTGAGCGAAAAGGGCCCCATACGTTTTCTGCTCCCTTTTGGACCAGGAATCCAACTGCGCCATGCGCGGGCCTCTCCGGGGACCGTAAAAAACCTCATTTTCGTAACCCTAACCCTAGATGTGGGTATGGCAATTTGCAATGGTTCGGCAACGAAACTCCTGAGCGAAAAGGGCCCCATACGTTTTCTGCTCCCTTTTGGACCAGGAATCCAACTGCGCCATGCGCGGGCCTCTCCGGGCACCGTAAAAAACCTCATTTTCGTAACCCTAACCCTAGATGTGGGTATGGCAATTTGCAATGGTTCGGCAACGAAACTCCTGAGCGAAAAGGGCCCCATACGTTTTCTGCTCCCTTTTGGACCAGGAATCCAACTGCGCCATGCGCGGGCCTCTCCGGGCACCGTAAAAAACCTCATTTTCATAACCCTAACCCTAGGTGCTAGTCGGGGTTAGACAATTGCTCGGCAACGAAACTCCTGAGCGAAAAGGGCCCCATACGTTTTCTGCTCCCTTTTGGACCAGGAATCCAACTGCGCCATGCGCGGGCCTCTCCGGGCACCGTAAAAAACCTCATTTTCGTAACCCTAACCCTAGATGTGGGTATGGCAATTTGCAATGGTTCGGCAACGAAACTCCTGAGCGAAAAGGGCCCCATACGTTTTCTGCTCCCTTTTGGACCAGGAATCCAACTGCGCCATGCGCGGGCCTCTCCGGGCACCGTAAAAAACCTCATTTTCGTAACCCTAACCCTAGGTGCTAGTCGGGGTTAGACAATTGCTCGGCAACGAAACTCCTGAGCGAAAAGGGCCCCATACGTTTTCTGCTCCCTTTTGGACCAGGAATCCAACTGCGCCATGCGCGGGCCTCTCCGGGGACCGTAAAAAACCTCATTTTCGTAACCCTAACCCTAGATGTGGGTATGGCAATTTGCAATGGTTCGGCAACGAAACTCCTGAGCGAAAAGGGCCCCATACGTTTTCTGCTCCCTTTTGGACCAGGAATCCAACTGCGCCATGCGCGGGCCTCTCCGGGCACCGTAAAAAACCTCATTTTCGTAACCCTAACCCTAGGTGCTAGTCGGGGTTAGACAATTGCTCGGCAACGAAACTCCTGAGCGAAAAGGGCCCCATACGTTTTCTGCTCCCTTTTGGACCAGGAATCCAACTGCGCCATGCGCGGGCCTCTCCGGGCACCGTAAAAAACCTCATTTTCGTAACCCTAACCCTAGATGTGGGTATGGCAATTTGCAATGGTTCGGCAACGAAACTCCTGAGCGAAAAGGGCCCCATACGTTTTCTGCTCCCTTTTGGACCAGGAATCCAACTGCGCCATGCGCGGGCCTCTCCGGGCACCGTAAAAAACCTCATTTTCGTAACCCTAACCCTAGGTGCTAGTCGGGGTTAGACAATTGCTCGGCAACGAAACTCCTGAGCGAAAAGGGCCCCATACGTTTTCTGCTCCCTTTTGGACCAGGAATCCAACTGCGCCATGCGCGGGCCTCTCCGGGGACCGTAAAAAACCTAATTTTCGTAACCCTAACCCTAGATGTGGGTATGGCAATTTGCAATGGTTCGGCAACGAAACTCCTGAGCGAAAAGAGCCCCATACGTTTTCTGCTCCCTTTTGGACCAGGAATCCAACTGCTCCATGCGCGGGCCTCTCCGGGCACCGTAAAAAACCTCATTTTCGTAACCCTAACCCTAGGTGCTAGTCGGGGTTAGACAATTGCTCGGCAACGAAACTCCTGAGCGAAAAGGGCCCCATACGTTTTCTGCTCCCTTTTGGACCAGGAATCCAACTGCGCCATGCGCGGGCCTCTCCGGGCACCGTAAAAAACCTCATTTTCGTAACCCTAACCCTAGATGTGGGTATGGCAATTTGCAATGGTTCGGCAACGAAACTCCTGAGCGAAAAGGGCCCCATACGTTTTCTGCTCCCTTTTGGACCAGGAATCCAACTGCGCCATGCGCGGGCCTCTCCGGGCACCGTAAAAAACCTCATTTTCGTAACCCTAACCCTAGGTGCTAGTCGGGGTTAGACAATTGCTCGGCAACGAAACTCCTGAGCGAAAAGGGCCCCATACGTTTTCTGCTCCCTTTTGGACCAGGAATCCAACTGCGCCATGCGCGGGCCTCTCCGGGGACCGTAAAAAACCTCATTTTCGTAACCCTAACCCTAGATGTGGGTATGGCAATTTGCAATGGTTCGGCAACGAAACTCCTGAGCGAAAAGGGCCCCATACGTTTTCTGCTCCCTTTTGGACCAGGAATCCAACTGCGCCATGCGCGGGCCTCTCCGGGCACCGTAAAAAACCTCATTTTCGTAACCCTAACCCTAGGTGCTAGTCGGGGTTAGACAATTGCTCGGCAACGAAACTCCTGAGCGAAAAGGGCCCCATACGTTTTCTGCTCCCTTTTGGACCAGGAATCCAACTGCGCCATGCGCGGGCCTCTCCGGGCACCGTAAAAAACCTCATTTTCGTAACCCTAACCCTAGATGTGGGTATGGCAATTTGCAATGGTTCGGCAACGAAACTCCTGAGCGAAAAGGGCCCCATACGTTTTCTGCTCCCTTTTGGACCAGGAATCCAACTGCGCCATGCGCGGGCCTCTCCGGGCACCGTAAAAAACCTCATTTTCGTAACCCTAACCCTAGGTGCTAGTCGGGGTTAGACAATTGCTCGGCAACGAAACTCCTGAGCGAAAAGGGCCCCATACGTTTTCTGCTCCCTTTTGGACCAGGAATCCAACTGCGCCATGCGCGGGCCTCTCCGGGGACCGTAAAAAACCTCATTTTCGTAACCCTAACCCTAGATGTGGGTATGGCAATTTGCAATGGTTCGGCAACGAAACTCCTGAGCGAAAAGGGCCCCATACGTTTTCTGCTCCCTTTTGGACCAGGAATCCAACTGCGCCATGCGCGGGCCTCTCCGGGCACCGTAAAAAACCTCATTTTCGTAACCCTAACCCTAGGTGCTAGTCGGGGTTAGACAATTGCTCGGCAACGAAACTCCTGAGCGAAAAGGGCCCCATACGTTTTCTGCTCCCTTTTGGACCAGGAATCCAACTGCGCCATGCGCGGGCCTCTCCGGGCACCGTAAAAAACCTCATTTTCGTAACCCTAACCCTAGATGTGGGTATGGCAATTTGCAATGGTTCGGCAACGAAACTCCTGAGCGAAAAGGGCCCCATACGTTTTCTGCTCCCTTTTGGACCAGGAATCCAACTGCGCCATGCGCGGGCCTCTCCGGGCACCGTAAAAAACCTCATTTTCGTAACCCTAACCCTAGGTGCTAGTCGGGGTTAGACAATTGCTCGGCAACGAAACTCCTGAGCGAAAAGGGCCCCATACGTTTTCTGCTCCCTTTTGGACCAGGAATCCAACTGCGCCATGCGCGGGCCTCTCCGGGGACCGTAAAAAACCTCATTTTCGTAACCCTAACCCTAGATGTGGGTATGGCAATTTGCAATGGTTCGGCAACGAAACTCCTGAGCGAAAAGGGCCCCATACGTTTTCTGCTCCCTTTTGGACCAGGAATCCAACTGCGCCATGCGCGGGCCTCTCCGGGCACCGTAAAAAACCTCATTTTCGTAACCCTAACCCTAGGTGCTAGTCGGGGTTAGACAATTGCTCGGCAACGAAACTCCTGAGCGAAAAGGGCCCCATACGTTTTCTGCTCCCTTTTGGACCAGGAATCCAACTGCGCCATGCGCGGGCCTCTCCGGGCACCGTAAAAAACCTCATTTTCGTAACCCTAACCCTAGATGTGGGTATGGCAATTTGCAATGGTTCGGCAACGAAACTCCTGAGCGAAAAGGGCCCCATACGTTTTCTGCTCCCTTTTGGACCAGGAATCCAACTGCGCCATGCGCGGGCCTCTCCGGGCACCGTAAAAAACCTCATTTTCGTAACCCTAACCCTAGGTGCTAGTCGGGGTTAGACAATTGCTCGGCAACGAAACTCCTGAGCGAAAAGGGCCCCATACGTTTTCTGCTCCCTTTTGGACCAGGAATCCAACTGCGCCATGCGCGGGCCTCTCCGGGGACCGTAAAAAACCTAATTTTCGTAACCCTAACCCTAGATGTGGGTATGGCAATTTGCAATGGTTCGGCAACGAAACTCCTGAGCGAAAAGAGCCCCATACGTTTTCTGCTCCCTTTTGGACCAGGAATCCAACTGCTCCATGCGCGGGCCTCTCCGGGCACCGTAAAAAACCTCATTTTCGTAACCCTAACCCTAGGTGCTAGTCGGGGTTAGACAATTGCTCGGCAACGAAACTCCTGAGCGAAAAGGGCCCCATACGTTTTCTGCTCCCTTTTGGACCAGGAATCCAACTGCGCCATGCGCGGGCCTCTCCGGGCACCGTAAAAAACCTCATTTTCGTAACCCTAACCCTAGATGTGGGTATGGCAATTTGCAATGGTTCGGCAACGAAACTCCTGAGCGAAAAGGGCCCCATACGTTTTCTGCTCCCTTTTGGACCAGGAATCCAACTGCGCCATGCGCGGGCCTCTCCGGGCACCGTAAAAAACCTCATTTTCATAACCCTAACCCTAGGTGCTAGTCGGGGTTAGACAATTGCTCGGCAACGAAACTCCTGAGCGAAAAGGGCCCCATACGTTTTCTGCTCCCTTTTGGACCAGGAATCCAACTGCGCCATGCGCGGGCCTCTCCGGGCACCGTAAAAAACCTCATTTTCGTAACCCTAACCCTAGATGTGGGTATGGCAATTTGCAATGGTTCGGCAACGAAACTCCTGAGCGAAAAGGGCCCCATACGTTTTCTGCTCCCTTTTGGACCAGGAATCCAACTGCGCCATGCGCGGGCCTCTCCGGGCACCGTAAAAAACCTCATTTTCGTAACCCTAACCCTAGGTGCTAGTCGGGGTTAGACAATTGCTCGGCAACGAAACTCCTGAGCGAAAAGGGCCCCATACGTTTTCTGCTCCCTTTTGGACCAGGAATCCAACTGCGCCATGCGCGGGCCTCTCCGGGGACCGTAAAAAACCTCATTTTCGTAACCCTAACCCTAGATGTGGGTATGGCAATTTGCAATGGTTCGGCAACGAAACTCCTGAGCGAAAAGGGCCCCATACGTTTTCTGCTCCCTTTTGGACCAGGAATCCAACTGCGCCATGCGCGGGCCTCTCCGGGCACCGTAAAAAACCTCATTTTCGTAACCCTAACCCTAGGTGCTAGTCGGGGTTAGACAATTGCTCGGCAACGAAACTCCTGAGCGAAAAGGGCCCCATACGTTTTCTGCTCCCTTTTGGACCAGGAATCCAACTGCGCCATGCGCGGGCCTCTCCGGGCACCGTAAAAAACCTCATTTTCGTAACCCTAACCCTAGATGTGGGTATGGCAATTTGCAATGGTTCGGCAACGAAACTCCTGAGCGAAAAGGGCCCCATACGTTTTCTGCTCCCTTTTGGACCAGGAATCCAACTGCGCCATGCGCGGGCCTCTCCGGGCACCGTAAAAAACCTCATTTTCGTAACCCTAACCCTAGGTGCTAGTCGGGGTTAGACAATTGCTCGGCAACGAAACTCCTGAGCGAAAAGGGCCCCATACGTTTTCTGCTCCCTTTTGGACCAGGAATCCAACTGCGCCATGCGCGGGCCTCTCCGGGGACCGTAAAAAACCTAATTTTCGTAACCCTAACCCTAGATGTGGGTATGGCAATTTGCAATGGTTCGGCAACGAAACTCCTGAGCGAAAAGAGCCCCATACGTTTTCTGCTCCCTTTTGGACCAGGAATCCAACTGCTCCATGCGCGGGCCTCTCCGGGCACCGTAAAAAACCTCATTTTCGTAACCCTAACCCTAGGTGCTAGTCGGGGTTAGACAATTGCTCGGCAACAAAACTCCTGAGCGAAAAGGGCCCCATACGTTTTCTGCTCCCTTTTGGACCAGGAATCCAACTGCGCCATGCGCGGGCCTCTCCGGGCACCGTAAAAAACCTCATTTTCGTAACCCTAACCCTAGATGTGGGTATGGCAATTTGCAATGGTTCGGCAACGAAACTCCTGAGCGAAAAGGGCCCCATACGTTTTCTGCTCCCTTTTGGACCAGGAATCCAACTGCGCCATGCGCGGGCCTCTCCGGGGACCGTAAAAAACCTCATTTTCGTAACCCTAACCCTAGATGTGGGTATGGCAATTTGCAATGGTTCGGCAACGAAACTCCTGAGCGAAAAGAGCCCCATACGTTTTCTGCTCCCTTTTGGACCAGGAATCCAACTGCTCCATGCGCGGGCCTCTCCGGGCACCGTAAAAAACCTCATTTTCGTAACCCTAACCCTAGGTGCTAGTCGGGGTTAGACAATTGCTCGGCAACGAAACTCCTGAGCGAAAAGGGCCCCATACGTTTTCTGCTCCCTTTTGGACCAGGAATCCAACTGCGCCATGCGCGGGCCTCTCCGGGCACCGTAAAAAACCTCATTTTCGTAACCCTAACCCTAGATGTGGGTATGGCAATTTGCAATGGTTCGGCAACGAAACTCCTGAGCGAAAAGGGCCCCATACGTTTTCTGCTCCCTTTTGGACCAGGAATCCAACTGCGCCATGCGCGGGCCTCTCCGGGCACCGTAAAAAAACTCATTTTCGTAACCCTAACCCTAGGTGCTAGTCGGGGTTAGACAATTGCTCGGCAACGAAACTCCTGAGCGAAAAGGGCCCCATACGTTTTCTGCTCCCTTTTGGACCAGGAATCCAACTGCGCCATGCGCGGGCCTCTCCGGGGACCGTAAAAAACCTCATTTTCGTAACCCTAACCCTAGATGTGGGTATGGCAATTTGCAATGGTTCGGCAACGAAACTCCTGAGCGAAAAGGGCCCCATACGTTTTCTGCTCCCTTTTGGACCAGGAATCCAACTGCGCCATGCGCGGGCCTCTCCGGGCACCGTAAAAAACCTCATTTTCGTAACCCTAACCCTAGATGTGGGTATGGCAATTTGCAATGGTTCGGCAACGAAACTCCTGAGCGAAAAGAGCCCCATACGTTTTCTGCTCCCTTTTGGACCAGGAATCCAACTGCTCCATGCGCGGGCCTCTCCGGGCACCGTAAAAAACCTCATTTTCGTAACCCTAACCCTAGGTGCTAGTCGGGGTTAGACAATTGCTCGGCAACGAAACTCCTGAGCGAAAAGGGCCCCATACGTTTTCTGCTCCCTTTTGGACCAGGAATCCAACTGCGCCATGCGCGGGCCTCTCCGGGGACCGTAAAAAACCTAATTTTCGTAACCCTAACCCTAGATGTGGGTATGGCAATTTGCAATGGTTCGGCAACGAAACTCCTGAGCGAAAAGAGCCCCATACGTTTTCTGCTCCCTTTTGGACCAGGAATCCAACTGCTCCATGCGCGGGCCTCTCCGGGCACCGTAAAAAACCTCATTTTCGTAACCCTAACCCTAGGTGCTAGTCGGGGTTAGACAATTGCTCGGCAACGAAACTCCTGAGCGAAAAGGGCCCCATACGTTTTCTGCTCCCTTTTGGACCAGGAATCCAACTGCGCCATGCGCGGGCCTCTCCGGGCACCGTAAAAAACCTCATTTTCGTAACCCTAACCCTAGATGTGGGTATGGCAATTTGCAATGGTTCGGCAACGAAACTCCTGAGCGAAAAGGGCCCCATACGTTTTCTGCTCCCTTTTGGACCAGGAATCCAACTGCGCCATGCGCGGGCCTCTCCGGGGACCGTAAAAAACCTCATTTTCGTAACCCTAACCCTAGATGTGGGTATGGCAATTTGCAATGGTTCGGCAACGAAACTCCTGAGCGAAAAGAGCCCCATACGTTTTCTGCTCCCTTTTGGACCAGGAATCCAACTGCTCCATGCGCGGGCCTCTCCGGGCACCGTAAAAAACCTCATTTTCGTAACCCTAACCCTAGGTGCTAGTCGGGGTTAGACAATTGCTCGGCAACGAAACTCCTGAGCGAAAAGGGCCCCATACGTTTTCTGCTCCCTTTTGGACCAGGAATCCAACTGCGCCATGCGCGGGCCTCTCCGGGCACCGTAAAAAACCTCATTTTCGTAACCCTAACCCTAGATGTGGGTATGGCAATTTGCAATGGTTCGGCAACGAAACTCCTGAGCGAAAAGGGCCCCATACGTTTTCTGCTCCCTTTTGGACCAGGAATCCAACTGCGCCATGCGCGGGCCTCTCCGGGCACCGTAAAAAACCTCATTTTCATAACCCTAACCCTAGGTGCTAGTCGGGGTTAGACAATTGCTCGGCAACGAAACTCCTGAGCGAAAAGGGCCCCATACGTTTTCTGCTCCCTTTTGGACCAGGAATCCAACTGCGCCATGCGCGGGCCTCTCCGGGCACCGTAAAAAACCTCATTTTCGTAACCCTAACCCTAGATGTGGGTATGGCAATTTGCAATGGTTCGGCAACGAAACTCCTGAGCGAAAAGGGCCCCATACGTTTTCTGCTCCCTTTTGGACCAGGAATCCAACTGCGCCATGCGCGGGCCTCTCCGGGCACCGTAAAAAACCTCATTTTCGTAACCCTAACCCTAGGTGCTAGTCGGGGTTAGACAATTGCTCGGCAACGAAACTCCTGAGCGAAAAGGGCCCCATACGTTTTCTGCTCCCTTTTGGACCAGGAATCCAACTGCGCCATGCGCGGGCCTCTCCGGGGACCGTAAAAAACCTCATTTTCGTAACCCTAACCCTAGATGTGGGTATGGCAATTTGCAATGGTTCGGCAACGAAACTCCTGAGCGAAAAGGGCCCCATACGTTTTCTGCTCCCTTTTGGACCAGGAATCCAACTGCGCCATGCGCGGGCCTCTCCGGGCACCGTAAAAAACCTCATTTTCGTAACCCTAACCCTAGGTGCTAGTCGGGGTTAGACAATTGCTCGGCAACGAAACTCCTGAGCGAAAAGGGCCCCATACGTTTTCTGCTCCCTTTTGGACCAGGAATCCAACTGCGCCATGCGCGGGCCTCTCCGGGCACCGTAAAAAACCTCATTTTCGTAACCCTAACCCTAGATGTGGGTATGGCAATTTGCAATGGTTCGGCAACGAAACTCCTGAGCGAAAAGAGCCCCATACGTTTTCTGCTCCCTTTTGGACCAGGAATCCAACTGCTCCATGCGCGGGCCTCTCCGGGCACCGTAAAAAACCTCATTTTCGTAACCCTAACCCTAGGTGCTAGTCGGGGTTAGACAATTGCTCGGCAACGAAACTCCTGAGCGAAAAGGGCCCCATACGTTTTCTGCTCCCTTTTGGACCAGGAATCCAACTGCGCCATGCGCGGGCCTCTCCGGGCACCGTAAAAAACCTCATTTTCGTAACCCTAACCCTAGATGTGGGTATGGCAATTTGCAATGGTTCGGCAACGAAACTCCTGAGCGAAAAGGGCCCCATACGTTTTCTGCTCCCTTTTGGACCAGGAATCCAACTGCGCCATGCGCGGGCCTCTCCGGGCACCGTAAAAAACCTCATTTTCATAACCCTAACCCTAGGTGCTAGTCGGGGTTAGACAATTGCTCGGCAACGAAACTCCTGAGCGAAAAGGGCCCCATACGTTTTCTGCTCCCTTTTGGACCAGGAATCCAACTGCGCCATGCGCGGGCCTCTCCGGGCACCGTAAAAAACCTCATTTTCGTAACCCTAACCCTAGATGTGGGTATGGCAATTTGCAATGGTTCGGCAACGAAACTCCTGAGCGAAAAGGGCCCCATACGTTTTCTGCTCCCTTTTGGACCAGGAATCCAACTGCGCCATGCGCGGGCCTCTCCGGGCACCGTAAAAAACCTCATTTTCGTAACCCTAACCCTAGGTGCTAGTCGGGGTTAGACAATTGCTCGGCAACGAAACTCCTGAGCGAAAAGGGCCCCATACGTTTTCTGCTCCCTTTTGGACCAGGAATCCAACTGCGCCATGCGCGGGCCTCTCCGGGGACCGTAAAAAACCTCATTTTCGTAACCCTAACCCTAGATGTGGGTATGGCAATTTGCAATGGTTCGGCAACGAAACTCCTGAGCGAAAAGGGCCCCATACGTTTTCTGCTCCCTTTTGGACCAGGAATCCAACTGCGCCATGCGCGGGCCTCTCCGGGCACCGTAAAAAACCTCATTTTCGTAACCCTAACCCTAGGTGCTAGTCGGGGTTAGACAATTGCTCGGCAACGAAACTCCTGAGCGAAAAGGGCCCCATACGTTTTCTGCTCCCTTTTGGACCAGGAATCCAACTGCGCCATGCGCGGGCCTCT
The DNA here is from genome assembly GCF_964638095.1 of Poromitra crassiceps. Classification (NCBI taxonomy): domain Eukaryota; kingdom Metazoa; phylum Chordata; class Actinopteri; order Beryciformes; family Melamphaidae; genus Poromitra; species Poromitra crassiceps. The sequence goes on along the minus strand of NW_028151900.1, from coordinate 83,109 downwards.
CCGGGCACCGTAAAAAACCTCATTTTCGTAACCCTAACCCTAGATGTGGGTATGGCAATTTGCAATGGTTCGGCAACGAAACTCCTGAGCGAAAAGGGCCCCATACGTTTTCTGCTCCCTTTTGGACCAGGAATCCAACTGCGCCATGCGCGGGCCTCTCCGGGCACCGTAAAAAACCTCATTTTCGTAACCCTAACCCTAGGTGCTAGTCGGGGTTAGACAATTGCTCGGCAACGAAACTCCTGAGCGAAAAGGGCCCCATACGTTTTCTGCTCCCTTTTGGACCAGGAATCCAACTGCGCCATGCGCGGGCCTCTCCGGGGACCGTAAAAAACCTAATTTTCGTAACCCTAACCCTAGATGTGGGTATGGCAATTTGCAATGGTTCGGCAACGAAACTCCTGAGCGAAAAGAGCCCCATACGTTTTCTGCTCCCTTTTGGACCAGGAATCCAACTGCTCCATGCGCGGGCCTCTCCGGGCACCGTAAAAAACCTCATTTTCGTAACCCTAACCCTAGGTGCTAGTCGGGGTTAGACAATTGCTCGGCAACGAAACTCCTGAGCGAAAAGGGCCCCATACGTTTTCTGCTCCCTTTTGGACCAGGAATCCAACTGCGCCATGCGCGGGCCTCTCCGGGCACCGTAAAAAACCTCATTTTCGTAACCCTAACCCTAGATGTGGGTATGGCAATTTGCAATGGTTCGGCAACGAAACTCCTGAGCGAAAAGGGCCCCATACGTTTTCTGCTCCCTTTTGGACCAGGAATCCAACTGCGCCATGCGCGGGCCTCTCCGGGGACCGTAAAAAACCTCATTTTCGTAACCCTAACCCTAGATGTGGGTATGGCAATTTGCAATGGTTCGGCAACGAAACTCCTGAGCGAAAAGAGCCCCATACGTTTTCTGCTCCCTTTTGGACCAGGAATCCAACTGCTCCATGCGCGGGCCTCTCCGGGCACCGTAAAAAACCTCATTTTCGTAACCCTAACCCTAGGTGCTAGTCGGGGTTAGACAATTGCTCGGCAACGAAACTCCTGAGCGAAAAGGGCCCCATACGTTTTCTGCTCCCTTTTGGACCAGGAATCCAACTGCGCCATGCGCGGGCCTCTCCGGGCACCGTAAAAAACCTCATTTTCGTAACCCTAACCCTAGATGTGGGTATGGCAATTTGCAATGGTTCGGCAACGAAACTCCTGAGCGAAAAGGGCCCCATACGTTTTCTGCTCCCTTTTGGACCAGGAATCCAACTGCGCCATGCGCGGGCCTCTCCGGGCACCGTAAAAAAACTCATTTTCGTAACCCTAACCCTAGGTGCTAGTCGGGGTTAGACAATTGCTCGGCAACGAAACTCCTGAGCGAAAAGGGCCCCATACGTTTTCTGCTCCCTTTTGGACCAGGAATCCAACTGCGCCATGCGCGGGCCTCTCCGGGGACCGTAAAAAACCTCATTTTCGTAACCCTAACCCTAGATGTGGGTATGGCAATTTGCAATGGTTCGGCAACGAAACTCCTGAGCGAAAAGGGCCCCATACGTTTTCTGCTCCCTTTTGGACCAGGAATCCAACTGCGCCATGCGCGGGCCTCTCCGGGCACCGTAAAAAACCTCATTTTCGTAACCCTAACCCTAGATGTGGGTATGGCAATTTGCAATGGTTCGGCAACGAAACTCCTGAGCGAAAAGAGCCCCATACGTTTTCTGCTCCCTTTTGGACCAGGAATCCAACTGCTCCATGCGCGGGCCTCTCCGGGCACCGTAAAAAACCTCATTTTCGTAACCCTAACCCTAGGTGCTAGTCGGGGTTAGACAATTGCTCGGCAACGAAACTCCTGAGCGAAAAGGGCCCCATACGTTTTCTGCTCCCTTTTGGACCAGGAATCCAACTGCGCCATGCGCGGGCCTCTCCGGGGACCGTAAAAAACCTAATTTTCGTAACCCTAACCCTAGATGTGGGTATGGCAATTTGCAATGGTTCGGCAACGAAACTCCTGAGCGAAAAGAGCCCCATACGTTTTCTGCTCCCTTTTGGACCAGGAATCCAACTGCTCCATGCGCGGGCCTCTCCGGGCACCGTAAAAAACCTCATTTTCGTAACCCTAACCCTAGGTGCTAGTCGGGGTTAGACAATTGCTCGGCAACGAAACTCCTGAGCGAAAAGGGCCCCATACGTTTTCTGCTCCCTTTTGGACCAGGAATCCAACTGCGCCATGCGCGGGCCTCTCCGGGCACCGTAAAAAACCTCATTTTCGTAACCCTAACCCTAGATGTGGGTATGGCAATTTGCAATGGTTCGGCAACGAAACTCCTGAGCGAAAAGGGCCCCATACGTTTTCTGCTCCCTTTTGGACCAGGAATCCAACTGCGCCATGCGCGGGCCTCTCCGGGGACCGTAAAAAACCTCATTTTCGTAACCCTAACCCTAGATGTGGGTATGGCAATTTGCAATGGTTCGGCAACGAAACTCCTGAGCGAAAAGAGCCCCATACGTTTTCTGCTCCCTTTTGGACCAGGAATCCAACTGCTCCATGCGCGGGCCTCTCCGGGCACCGTAAAAAACCTCATTTTCGTAACCCTAACCCTAGGTGCTAGTCGGGGTTAGACAATTGCTCGGCAACGAAACTCCTGAGCGAAAAGGGCCCCATACGTTTTCTGCTCCCTTTTGGACCAGGAATCCAACTGCGCCATGCGCGGGCCTCTCCGGGCACCGTAAAAAACCTCATTTTCGTAACCCTAACCCTAGATGTGGGTATGGCAATTTGCAATGGTTCGGCAACGAAACTCCTGAGCGAAAAGGGCCCCATACGTTTTCTGCTCCCTTTTGGACCAGGAATCCAACTGCGCCATGCGCGGGCCTCTCCGGGCACCGTAAAAAACCTCATTTTCATAACCCTAACCCTAGGTGCTAGTCGGGGTTAGACAATTGCTCGGCAACGAAACTCCTGAGCGAAAAGGGCCCCATACGTTTTCTGCTCCCTTTTGGACCAGGAATCCAACTGCGCCATGCGCGGGCCTCTCCGGGCACCGTAAAAAACCTCATTTTCGTAACCCTAACCCTAGATGTGGGTATGGCAATTTGCAATGGTTCGGCAACGAAACTCCTGAGCGAAAAGGGCCCCATACGTTTTCTGCTCCCTTTTGGACCAGGAATCCAACTGCGCCATGCGCGGGCCTCTCCGGGCACCGTAAAAAACCTCATTTTCGTAACCCTAACCCTAGGTGCTAGTCGGGGTTAGACAATTGCTCGGCAACGAAACTCCTGAGCGAAAAGGGCCCCATACGTTTTCTGCTCCCTTTTGGACCAGGAATCCAACTGCGCCATGCGCGGGCCTCTCCGGGGACCGTAAAAAACCTCATTTTCGTAACCCTAACCCTAGATGTGGGTATGGCAATTTGCAATGGTTCGGCAACGAAACTCCTGAGCGAAAAGGGCCCCATACGTTTTCTGCTCCCTTTTGGACCAGGAATCCAACTGCGCCATGCGCGGGCCTCTCCGGGCACCGTAAAAAACCTCATTTTCGTAACCCTAACCCTAGGTGCTAGTCGGGGTTAGACAATTGCTCGGCAACGAAACTCCTGAGCGAAAAGGGCCCCATACGTTTTCTGCTCCCTTTTGGACCAGGAATCCAACTGCGCCATGCGCGGGCCTCTCCGGGCACCGTAAAAAACCTCATTTTCGTAACCCTAACCCTAGATGTGGGTATGGCAATTTGCAATGGTTCGGCAACGAAACTCCTGAGCGAAAAGGGCCCCATACGTTTTCTGCTCCCTTTTGGACCAGGAATCCAACTGCGCCATGCGCGGGCCTCTCCGGGCACCGTAAAAAACCTCATTTTCGTAACCCTAACCCTAGGTGCTAGTCGGGGTTAGACAATTGCTCGGCAACGAAACTCCTGAGCGAAAAGGGCCCCATACGTTTTCTGCTCCCTTTTGGACCAGGAATCCAACTGCGCCATGCGCGGGCCTCTCCGGGGACCGTAAAAAACCTAATTTTCGTAACCCTAACCCTAGATGTGGGTATGGCAATTTGCAATGGTTCGGCAACGAAACTCCTGAGCGAAAAGAGCCCCATACGTTTTCTGCTCCCTTTTGGACCAGGAATCCAACTGCTCCATGCGCGGGCCTCTCCGGGCACCGTAAAAAACCTCATTTTCGTAACCCTAACCCTAGGTGCTAGTCGGGGTTAGACAATTGCTCGGCAACGAAACTCCTGAGCGAAAAGGGCCCCATACGTTTTCTGCTCCCTTTTGGACCAGGAATCCAACTGCGCCATGCGCGGGCCTCTCCGGGCACCGTAAAAAACCTCATTTTCGTAACCCTAACCCTAGATGTGGGTATGGCAATTTGCAATGGTTCGGCAACGAAACTCCTGAGCGAAAAGGGCCCCATACGTTTTCTGCTCCCTTTTGGACCAGGAATCCAACTGCGCCATGCGCGGGCCTCTCCGGGCACCGTAAAAAACCTCATTTTCGTAACCCTAACCCTAGGTGCTAGTCGGGGTTAGACAATTGCTCGGCAACGAAACTCCTGAGCGAAAAGGGCCCCATACGTTTTCTGCTCCCTTTTGGACCAGGAATCCAACTGCGCCATGCGCGGGCCTCTCCGGGCACCGTAAAAAACCTCATTTTCGTAACCCTAACCCTAGATGTGGGTATGGCAATTTGCAATGGTTCGGCAACGAAACTCCTGAGCGAAAAGGGCCCCATACGTTTTCTGCTCCCTTTTGGACCAGGAATCCAACTGCGCCATGCGCGGGCCTCTCCGGGGACCGTAAAAAACCTCATTTTCGTAACCCTAACCCTAGATGTGGGTATGGCAATTTGCAATGGTTCGGCAACGAAACTCCTGAGCGAAAAGAGCCCCATACGTTTTCTGCTCCCTTTTGGACCAGGAATCCAACTGCTCCATGCGCGGGCCTCTCCGGGCACCGTAAAAAACCTCATTTTCGTAACCCTAACCCTAGGTGCTAGTCGGGGTTAGACAATTGCTCGGCAACGAAACTCCTGAGCGAAAAGGGCCCCATACGTTTTCTGCTCCCTTTTGGACCAGGAATCCAACTGCGCCATGCGCGGGCCTCTCCGGGCACCGTAAAAAACCTCATTTTCGTAACCCTAACCCTAGATGTGGGTATGGCAATTTGCAATGGTTCGGCAACGAAACTCCTGAGCGAAAAGGGCCCCATACGTTTTCTGCTCCCTTTTGGACCAGGAATCCAACTGCGCCATGCGCGGGCCTCTCCGGGCACCGTAAAAAACCTCATTTTCATAACCCTAACCCTAGGTGCTAGTCGGGGTTAGACAATTGCTCGGCAACGAAACTCCTGAGCGAAAAGGGCCCCATACGTTTTCTGCTCCCTTTTGGACCAGGAATCCAACTGCGCCATGCGCGGGCCTCTCCGGGCACCGTAAAAAACCTCATTTTCGTAACCCTAACCCTAGATGTGGGTATGGCAATTTGCAATGGTTCGGCAACGAAACTCCTGAGCGAAAAGGGCCCCATACGTTTTCTGCTCCCTTTTGGACCAGGAATCCAACTGCGCCATGCGCGGGCCTCTCCGGGCACCGTAAAAAACCTCATTTTCGTAACCCTAACCCTAGGTGCTAGTCGGGGTTAGACAATTGCTCGGCAACGAAACTCCTGAGCGAAAAGGGCCCCATACGTTTTCTGCTCCCTTTTGGACCAGGAATCCAACTGCGCCATGCGCGGGCCTCTCCGGGGACCGTAAAAAACCTCATTTTCGTAACCCTAACCCTAGATGTGGGTATGGCAATTTGCAATGGTTCGGCAACGAAACTCCTGAGCGAAAAGGGCCCCATACGTTTTCTGCTCCCTTTTGGACCAGGAATCCAACTGCGCCATGCGCGGGCCTCTCCGGGCACCGTAAAAAACCTCATTTTCGTAACCCTAACCCTAGGTGCTAGTCGGGGTTAGACAATTGCTCGGCAACGAAACTCCTGAGCGAAAAGGGCCCCATACGTTTTCTGCTCCCTTTTGGACCAGGAATCCAACTGCGCCATGCGCGGGCCTCTCCGGGCACCGTAAAAAACCTCATTTTCGTAACCCTAACCCTAGATGTGGGTATGGCAATTTGCAATGGTTCGGCAACGAAACTCCTGAGCGAAAAGGGCCCCATACGTTTTCTGCTCCCTTTTGGACCAGGAATCCAACTGCGCCATGCGCGGGCCTCTCCGGGCACCGTAAAAAACCTCATTTTCGTAACCCTAACCCTAGGTGCTAGTCGGGGTTAGACAATTGCTCGGCAACGAAACTCCTGAGCGAAAAGGGCCCCATACGTTTTCTGCTCCCTTTTGGACCAGGAATCCAACTGCGCCATGCGCGGGCCTCTCCGGGGACCGTAAAAAACCTAATTTTCGTAACCCTAACCCTAGATGTGGGTATGGCAATTTGCAATGGTTCGGCAACGAAACTCCTGAGCGAAAAGAGCCCCATACGTTTTCTGCTCCCTTTTGGACCAGGAATCCAACTGCTCCATGCGCGGGCCTCTCCGGGCACCGTAAAAAACCTCATTTTCGTAACCCTAACCCTAGGTGCTAGTCGGGGTTAGACAATTGCTCGGCAACGAAACTCCTGAGCGAAAAGGGCCCCATACGTTTTCTGCTCCCTTTTGGACCAGGAATCCAACTGCGCCATGCGCGGGCCTCTCCGGGCACCGTAAAAAACCTCATTTTCGTAACCCTAACCCTAGATGTGGGTATGGCAATTTGCAATGGTTCGGCAACGAAACTCCTGAGCGAAAAGGGCCCCATACGTTTTCTGCTCCCTTTTGGACCAGGAATCCAACTGCGCCATGCGCGGGCCTCTCCGGGCACCGTAAAAAACCTCATTTTCGTAACCCTAACCCTAGGTGCTAGTCGGGGTTAGACAATTGCTCGGCAACGAAACTCCTGAGCGAAAAGGGCCCCATACGTTTTCTGCTCCCTTTTGGACCAGGAATCCAACTGCGCCATGCGCGGGCCTCTCCGGGGACCGTAAAAAACCTCATTTTCGTAACCCTAACCCTAGATGTGGGTATGGCAATTTGCAATGGTTCGGCAACGAAACTCCTGAGCGAAAAGGGCCCCATACGTTTTCTGCTCCCTTTTGGACCAGGAATCCAACTGCGCCATGCGCGGGCCTCTCCGGGCACCGTAAAAAACCTCATTTTCGTAACCCTAACCCTAGATGTGGGTATGGCAATTTGCAATGGTTCGGCAACGAAACTCCTGAGCGAAAAGAGCCCCATACGTTTTCTGCTCCCTTTTGGACCAGGAATCCAACTGCTCCATGCGCGGGCCTCTCCGGGCACCGTAAAAAACCTCATTTTCGTAACCCTAACCCTAGGTGCTAGTCGGGGTTAGACAATTGCTCGGCAACGAAACTCCTGAGCGAAAAGGGCCCCATACGTTTTCTGCTCCCTTTTGGACCAGGAATCCAACTGCGCCATGCGCGGGCCTCTCCGGGGACCGTAAAAAACCTAATTTTCGTAACCCTAACCCTAGATGTGGGTATGGCAATTTGCAATGGTTCGGCAACGAAACTCCTGAGCGAAAAGAGCCCCATACGTTTTCTGCTCCCTTTTGGACCAGGAATCCAACTGCTCCATGCGCGGGCCTCTCCGGGCACCGTAAAAAACCTCATTTTCGTAACCCTAACCCTAGGTGCTAGTCGGGGTTAGACAATTGCTCGGCAACGAAACTCCTGAGCGAAAAGGGCCCCATACGTTTTCTGCTCCCTTTTGGACCAGGAATCCAACTGCGCCATGCGCGGGCCTCTCCGGGCACCGTAAAAAACCTCATTTTCGTAACCCTAACCCTAGATGTGGGTATGGCAATTTGCAATGGTTCGGCAACGAAACTCCTGAGCGAAAAGGGCCCCATACGTTTTCTGCTCCCTTTTGGACCAGGAATCCAACTGCGCCATGCGCGGGCCTCTCCGGGGACCGTAAAAAACCTCATTTTCGTAACCCTAACCCTAGATGTGGGTATGGCAATTTGCAATGGTTCGGCAACGAAACTCCTGAGCGAAAAGAGCCCCATACGTTTTCTGCTCCCTTTTGGACCAGGAATCCAACTGCTCCATGCGCGGGCCTCTCCGGGCACCGTAAAAAACCTCATTTTCGTAACCCTAACCCTAGGTGCTAGTCGGGGTTAGACAATTGCTCGGCAACGAAACTCCTGAGCGAAAAGGGCCCCATACGTTTTCTGCTCCCTTTTGGACCAGGAATCCAACTGCGCCATGCGCGGGCCTCTCCGGGCACCGTAAAAAACCTCATTTTCGTAACCCTAACCCTAGATGTGGGTATGGCAATTTGCAATGGTTCGGCAACGAAACTCCTGAGCGAAAAGGGCCCCATACGTTTTCTGCTCCCTTTTGGACCAGGAATCCAACTGCGCCATGCGCGGGCCTCTCCGGGCACCGTAAAAAACCTCATTTTCATAACCCTAACCCTAGGTGCTAGTCGGGGTTAGACAATTGCTCGGCAACGAAACTCCTGAGCGAAAAGGGCCCCATACGTTTTCTGCTCCCTTTTGGACCAGGAATCCAACTGCGCCATGCGCGGGCCTCTCCGGGCACCGTAAAAAACCTCATTTTCGTAACCCTAACCCTAGATGTGGGTATGGCAATTTGCAATGGTTCGGCAACGAAACTCCTGAGCGAAAAGGGCCCCATACGTTTTCTGCTCCCTTTTGGACCAGGAATCCAACTGCGCCATGCGCGGGCCTCTCCGGGGACCGTAAAAAACCTCATTTTCGTAACCCTAACCCTAGATGTGGGTATGGCAATTTGCAATGGTTCGGCAACGAAACTCCTGAGCGAAAAGAGCCCCATACGTTTTCTGCTCCCTTTTGGACCAGGAATCCAACTGCTCCATGCGCGGGCCTCTCCGGGCACCGTAAAAAACCTCATTTTCGTAACCCTAACCCTAGGTGCTAGTCGGGGTTAGACAATTGCTCGGCAACGAAACTCCTGAGCGAAAAGGGCCCCATACGTTTTCTGCTCCCTTTTGGACCAGGAATCCAACTGCGCCATGCGCGGGCCTCTCCGGGCACCGTAAAAAACCTCATTTTCGTAACCCTAACCCTAGATGTGGGTATGGCAATTTGCAATGGTTCGGCAACGAAACTCCTGAGCGAAAAGGGCCCCATACGTTTTCTGCTCCCTTTTGGACCAGGAATCCAACTGCGCCATGCGCGGGCCTCTCCGGGCACCGTAAAAAACCTCATTTTCATAACCCTAACCCTAGGTGCTAGTCGGGGTTAGACAATTGCTCGGCAACGAAACTCCTGAGCGAAAAGGGCCCCATACGTTTTCTGCTCCCTTTTGGACCAGGAATCCAACTGCGCCATGCGCGGGCCTCTCCGGGCACCGTAAAAAACCTCATTTTCGTAACCCTAACCCTAGATGTGGGTATGGCAATTTGCAATGGTTCGGCAACGAAACTCCTGAGCGAAAAGGGCCCCATACGTTTTCTGCTCCCTTTTGGACCAGGAATCCAACTGCGCCATGCGCGGGCCTCTCCGGGCACCGTAAAAAACCTCATTTTCGTAACCCTAACCCTAGGTGCTAGTCGGGGTTAGACAATTGCTCGGCAACGAAACTCCTGAGCGAAAAGGGCCCCATACGTTTTCTGCTCCCTTTTGGACCAGGAATCCAACTGCGCCATGCGCGGGCCTCTCCGGGGACCGTAAAAAACCTCATTTTCGTAACCCTAACCCTAGATGTGGGTATGGCAATTTGCAATGGTTCGGCAACGAAACTCCTGAGCGAAAAGGGCCCCATACGTTTTCTGCTCCCTTTTGGACCAGGAATCCAACTGCGCCATGCGCGGGCCTCTCCGGGCACCGTAAAAAACCTCATTTTCGTAACCCTAACCCTAGGTGCTAGTCGGGGTTAGACAATTGCTCGGCAACGAAACTCCTGAGCGAAAAGGGCCCCATACGTTTTCTGCTCCCTTTTGGACCAGGAATCCAGGGTTAGGGTTAGGGTTAGGGTTAGGGTTAGGGTTAGGGTTAGGGTTAGGGTTAGGGTTAGGGTTGGGGGGGAAGGTTTTTGCAACCGAAGCTAAAGGCCTCGGCTGCCAGTGCACGCTCCACAACACAGGGTTAGGGTTAGGGTTAGGGTTAGGGTTAGGGTTAGGGTTAGGGTTAGGGTTAGGGTTAGGGTTAGGGTTAGGGTTAGGGTTAGGGGTAGGGGGAAGGGTGCCCTGGCTCAGGCCAGGGCACTATGCATTGGCCATCTCGTTACTGACCGGGTGATCAGGTGATCCTACCTCCTGTTAAGACCCTTAGGAATAGTTGTATCCAATACCTTAATCCAGAGTCTTTCCTGTCGTTTTCTCTGATAGATGTTCCATCTATAGTTGAACTGGATGACTGTGGCCTGTACTGCCGGCCATCCATGATCAACAAAATGTGCCACAAAAGGTGTCTGTATCTCTTTGCCACGTATCACATTGTATTTGTGTTGTATGAAACGTAAACTTATTGTGTTTCCTGTTTCCCCAACATATTGTTTCTTACATGTAGTACAAGTGACAAGATAGACACAATTTTTGGTCAGTGGGTTTCCTCCTGGCATGGTTTTGTAAACCATGTTGGTGTTATAACACCGTATCCATGTTTTTTTCTTATAGTATGACCATTGACTTTTTGATGTTGTAGTCTTTTTTGATTGTATTTTGGCTTTGATCAGCTGGTCTTGTAAATTTTTGTTTTTTCTGAATGCTGCAATGACTCTGTGGTCTTGCAAGAGGTCAGTGTCTTTAAAGATCCTGTCAAAATTCTCCTTTATAATCTTCACCAATTTGACTGTGGCTGGTGAGTATGTTGTGATGAATGGTAAGATTGTAGAGACCTGTATGGGTTTGGTTAGTAGGTATTTCTTTGTTGCATTTCTTAAAAATGAACGGCTGTAACCTCTTTTAGCCAGTGCCACAAAGAGGATTTTTCTGGCTTCCCAAAAGTCTGCTTTGTGGCTACATATCCTATGAAATCTCAGGAGTTGAGACTTCAAGAGGCCTGCATATGTGTGCTTTGGGTGGTAGCTACTTTTATGTAGTAGGGCGTGAGTATCTGTTTCTTTGAAGAATACCTTGACTTCTAGATGATTTGTTTTGTCAAAGTGTGTTCCCTTATATGTGGTGGTATCCAGGAAATCCACTGATGTATAACTGGTAGTTGACTTCAGTGTAATGGAAGAGTTATGTGTGTTGAGAATGGTCATGAATTGAGTAAATTCTGGCTCTGAGTGTGGCCATACACCCCATATATCATCAAGATATCTAAGATAATATAGTGGTTTAATCTTACAAGATGCCAAGGCTGAGGTCTCCCACTCTGCCATAAATATGTTTGCATATGCAGGGGCAAATTTTTTGCCCATAGCTGTGCCTTTCACTTGTAAGTAGAATTTATCATTGAATTCAAAGTCATTTCTTCTCAGATTGATATCCAATAATTGTAGAAGTTCTTTCTCCGGTCTCCTTTTGTCAGGATATTTTCTAAATATTTCTTTAACGGCTTGAATGCCCTCACTTGTGTCTATATTAGTGTATAGACTATCCACATCTAGTGTGAATAACATGGCCCCTGTGGGGATATGTAGTCGTTTGACTGTGTTAACAAAATGATACGTGTCCTTGATGTAGCTGGGGTGTTTGTTTGATAGTGGATTTAGAAAATGATCTATGTATTCCGCTGTGTAATATGTTTCACTGTCACAATCTGAGACAATAGGCCTTCCTGGAGGAATTTCGTATGGTTTGCTCCACTTGGTGGGATCTTTATGGATTTTAGGTAGCATATAGAATATTCTGGCTCTAGGATCTGAGTTACCCATCAGGTAGATGTGTTGTTTAATATTTATAAACTTTTTTTCCAGAAGTTTATCTATGATTTTTTGTACTATGTTTATGGTTTCCGGATAGATGGGTTTGTCCAGTTTGGTGTAGTATTTGATATCCTCCAGTTGTCTGTGGCCCTCCCACAGATATTGTTTTTTGTCCAAAATGACAATCGCACTGCCCTTATCTGCTGGTTTGATAATGATATCTTTGTTTTGTTTTAGTTGAAGAATGGCTCTCTCTTCCCCTCTATTCAGGTTGTTGACTAGCCTTCTAAGTATGAAGTGTTTTTGAAAGTACTCATTATCTGCCTCAATAAGGTCTCTAACCTCTGCTGGTAGTTGGTCATCATCTGGAGACCAATTAGATTTTGGTGTAAACAGGGGGATGTCTGTTTCTTCCTTGTCTTGGAAGTGCACTGCCAATTTGATTTTTCTATGGTACTGTTGTAAATCCCACTTGCTTTTTTCCTTTAGATTCTTGTTGCATTCCAACGTGGGAATGAAGGTTAGGCCTCTGTTGAGTAACTCCAACTGGGAAGTGGTTGGTCTAAAGTGTTTGGACAAATTTATAACATTTTTAGACCCCTCCCTTGTAGGTGGGCTTATGGGGTCTTTTAGTTTATCTGTTGAGACCAATGGTCCAGCATGCTTTTTGCTGTTTCTGTGTCCCAGTGTATGTTGTCTTTTTCAGTGGTGAAATATTGATGTGGAAGTTGGGGAATGATACGGAAGTTGTCCCTGATAATGTCATTCAGATCATTCAGTACTGTTTGTTCTTCGTCTGGTAGGTCCTTTGAATAATTGATCAGAGGTACCCAGACATTAGCTTCAGGGAAGCAGTCCTGTGTCATTGTGACTGCCTGTGTGACCTGTTTAGACAAGGTTCTATGACCTTTTTGTGTCCTGTTGTTAATACCAAAGGCCAAGATTATCTTTTCTGGTTCAGTCTGTACTGTAGCTTTCTGAACTAGATTTGCTACATGTGCAAATGTTGCCCCTGGATAACTGTCTATCTGGAGATCAGGACAGTCATATGTGGGGATCCTGGCTAAATTGGAATCTCCCATGATGATCCACTTTTTTGACACTGTGAGGGCCCATTCTTTCCCCTTCCTAAATGTGTCATTGTGTCTAGTGGGTCTTTGTGGACCTCTGGGTTGATTCTGTTTGAATGATCGTTGTATGAGTTTCTTTTTCTCTGCCCCTTTGGCGTTGATACTAGTTCCCATACTTTTCCTCAGACCTGGGATCAGCATACTGAGTTGGATTCTCTCAGTTACCTCTTGGAATTCAGTGTCTGAGCCTAGGGATATCAAGTCCACCTCATTTTCTTCTTGGGATAGTTCAACGTCATCTACACTCTTATGGTGTGATTGTGAGCATGCTAGCTCCTCCTTTTCGCTCTCTGTTTGGGCCGTATCAGGGATGATCACCTGTTCCTCTACCTGTGTTTCCAGGTTTTCTTGAGCCATTTCTGGGTCCTGTGGCCTGTCCAAGTCCTGTCCTATGAGCATCTCCACTGGGGTAGATGGATTCTTAGGTTGAGAAGCTTCCTCCCTCAAGAGCTCTGGGTTTGGTCGTTGTTCTGGACATATCTGCACTACGTGGGTTATTTTTTGTTTTTTAAGCCTCTGTGGCAGTCCCATTTTCTTGCTTCTCGTCAGGGATGTCCTGGTGTGAGCTGGGTCATCACTCTGTTCTTCCTTCTCACTATCATCTTCCTCCAGTAGGATGTCTATTGGGTGGGTTGCCTTCTGTTTTTTAGGTCCCTGTGGCCATTTCACTTTTCTGATTTTTGTCAGAGGTGGTATGGTGTGACCTGGGTCATCACTCAGCTCTTCCTCCTCGCTCTTATCCTCTTCCCACGTGATCTCGATTGGGTTCTTTGCTTTCTGTTTTTTAGGCTTCTGTGGTAATCCTATTTTTTTGATTCTCTTACGAGGTGGCTCGGTGTGACTGGAGTCATCACTCGGCTCTTCCCCATTCTTCCTATCTGCCTCCAGCATGATCTCCAGTTCATCGCCCATTTTAGCTGCGATGAGATTCTCTGCATCTCTTATCACTTCATCTGTTAGGCGTTTTCCCATATTGCGTTTGGACCACTTTACTGCTATTCCAAAGGGTTCCTTCCAATCATCCTCTGTCATATATGGCAGTGCATCTAGCTCACCTTGCAGTGCCTCTGTATAGTGGTCACGCAGCAGTAGTAGGGTTGTGTGTTCCCAATTTTTCGCATTGCCCTCAATATAGTCTGTTACCTTGCTGGTAGGAACAGCTGGTTTGATTGACATCATTAGATTTTCTGTGATCTTTTTAATGCCAGGTGGAGGTATTTTGCTTCGAAAATTGTTGAGATGATGTGTGCATTTGATCAACCTACTCAGTGCTCGCACTCTGACTCCGAAATCTGAATCGTCAGGTTGAGCTCTCTCTTCCATTCTCTGTCTGGGGTTATTTGGAGGTGGCCTCCTTCTGTACTCTGGTTGGTACAATTGTTGCACTCTAGCCTCTGCACGTCCGTGCCTTTGAGGTTTCTGTTGTGCATGCCATTCCTCCTCTCTATGTTGTGGACGTGATTGTTGCTTGTCTCTGTTATCCCTGAATAGGGAGTCACGTTGTGTGTGCCATCCAACATTTCTATATTGTGGATCTATCTGTCGTCTGCTCCCATTGTTATTGAACAGTCGACGTGGCTGTTGTCCACTTTCATAGCGTTGTCTGTCCTTATATTGTGGTGCTCTGTATGTGAGGCCCCTATCACGCGTACCAGAGTTCCCTGGTCGTGGTTTATACTGGGACATATCCCTCACATAGCGCTGTGCCTCCCCTGTGTCTCGTCCAGTATGTCGGGCATCCGTTCTGGGAGCCCGGCTGGCACTCTGTGCCTTGTTGTTTGGTTTATATCGAGGTACAATGTACCTCGATGTTTCAAAAAATTGTGGCCTGTGGCCTGGTTCAAATTGTTGGCGTTGTGGATACATTTTATCCCTTGTCCTGCCTGCTCTGACAGCAGCAGCATAGTTGGGACGATCCTTAGGCTGAATGTATTCGCCTGTATGGTGGTTTGTAACACGGGGCTCATGGCGTGCCATGTTTCGTCCTCTTTTGTAGGACACCCTCGTCCACCCTTCCTCCTCTGAATCAGAATGCATTAGTACAGTTTACTAATTTATTCTATGGAGGGTAGGTTATTTATAAATAACACAAGTTTTATTTCCGTTCAGCCCCCTCGTTTGGGTGGGCTAGAAGGTTAAACTAGATAGTTTATTATGTATCAACTTGTGTTAAAAATGATCCGCTAATTTGGGTTTAGTTTGCTATTATCAGCTTTTTATAAATGATGTGTCAACCTTGTTTATCAACGACGTTTCGATTTGTCTAAATCTTCATCAGGCTGTACATGGTTGACAAGTTATTTATTGTGAAAAGTATCGATTTGAAACAATGCAATGAAAATGAAGCTTGGAGCAATGTGACTCGGTGGTGTGTCTCCCTCAAAGTGCTGAGAGAGAGTGAGCGCGAGTGGGGAGCGGCAGTCCCTTTTATACTCTTGTGGGCGTGTCTAAGTTCCCTTGGCAGTCAAACTTGGTGTTGTGAGTGCTTTTATCGTGTTTTACTGGTGTTTACCTTTGATCAAAAAATATTTTGATTACCCTCTGTCCTTTCTTTTGGTTTAGCGGATGTTATAGTATGTATGATTTATTTTATGTGACAACGCATGTCGTTTTTTTGCGTGGAAGAATGTGGCTTTTCTTGGAAGAGTCACCTTCCGCCCTACCATTCTTGCATGTAATCTTCATCCGTTCTCTCTTGACTAGTGTGTTCATCTGTTGTGATGCATTTCAAGTGCATCCATCAGGTAGATCTGTAGTGAATAAATATTTGTTTTATTTTAGTTTATCAGGTTTTTCATGTCTGAACATGTTTTGCATCCTGTGTGCTTTATGAGTGGTGTACTTAACACCGTACCTGTTCTAATGGCCCTGTCTGTGTTTATAGAATTATTTATAGGGCTCTATAGTGAACAAAAATAAATTATTTTAGCCTATCAGATTTTTTAGTGAAAAAATAAATTATTTTAGCCCATCAGGTTTTATATGTCCATGCCTATTTGCATCCTATGTGCTTTGTAAATGGTGTATTTGTGAGACTATTGTCTCACATGCCTGTAAGATTATTATCTTCCAGTGTATTGCACTACAGTCCCTGTTCAAACGGCCTTGCCTATATTGTAAAATCACTTGTGGGATTTTTAATTCGTATGAGACTGTTATTTCCATTTTGCCATGTCCTTTAATGTGGTTTCCATGTTTATTCCATGTATTTCCTTCTTTGTAAGGCAAGGTGTCTTATTGCGTCACTCCCTGTCATCCCCTGTTTTCACTGGGAAATGTCTCCCCTTCGTTCCTCATAGAAGATAAATTAGTTTTAGAATAGGGGGTGACTGGATGTGTGTTTAATTTATTTTGTAAATGTCGAGTCTGTCAACCTAAGATTATTCACCACGTCTTATTTCATATCCCCCAAATTTTAGTTTTGTTCATGACACTTCAGTTAGGTTAAAGCATGTCACCTCACTTGTCTGAAGAGCCCATAAGTGCACCCTCATGGAATCCCTCGTATATCCCCCAGTTACAGGCAGGGTACACCAGTACACTTGATTGTGTATTTCTTAAGACTTCTTGTTATGGAGGTCAGTGTATTCCATCACTGCTCTGGGGGACCCCTAAGTGCATTCCAGTGCAGGGTCCCTCGTATACTCTCCAGGGTCAAGTCAGGATATGCTGGCCTTCTTCTTAGGTTTAGGTCAAAACTTGGAGTCAATGTGGGGTAGTGTGGTTAAGTTTAGGGTAAGTGATTAGGTTTCATCATACCCTTGTGTTTTAAGTCGTGACATGGTAGTCAGGATCTTTGGTTGAGACGTTTAGGGTAAGTGATTAGGTTTCATCATACCCCTGTGTTTTAAGTTGTGACATGGTAGTCAGGATCTTAGGTTGAGACGTGGTGAGCGTATGGTTAGGCTTTGAGTAATAGATGGGGTGGAATTACCCTTATAATTTCTTGATTAGGTTTTAAGCCTATGGGTAGATTCTGTTTTTAAGTTGACATGTAATAGATGGAATCTTAGGTTGAGACATGCTAATGGAGTTTTGGCTGGGGTTAAAGGTCAAGGCCTGTGTCCCAGTTTTTAAATTTTAAAATGTGTATCAAGTTTGTATATGTGATCTTGTGAATGTCAAGTCCATCAACCTGAGATTATTCACCACGTTTTATTCCATGTCCCACAAATTTAATCCCATATTTGTGTCATCCTATAGGTCATCAGTCCGAGCCAGGTTCGCACAGGGATCCATGCAGTCCACTCCAACCGCAGAGTGGGATTCCCTGTCATTAGGGTCAGACTGTGCATAGGTAAGTATGACCATTCAAGTTTTGTTCATGACACTCTAATTAGGTTTAAGGCATAACACCTCACTTGTCTGATGAGTCCCTAAGTGCACCCTCCCGAAATCACTCGTACGTAACCCAGTATACAGGCCGGGTACACTATTTTACTGGTTATGTATTTATTCGGACTTCTAGTATGGAAGTCAGTGTATTCCATCACTGCTCTGGGAGACCCCTGAGTGTATTCCAGTACAAGGTCCCTCGTATACTCTCCAGGATCAAGTCAGGGTGTGCTGATCCTGCTCTTAGGTTTAGATCAAAACTTGGGGTCAATGTGGGACAATGTGGTTTAGGTTTAAGGGTAAGTGATTAGGTTTCATCATACCCCTGTAGGTTTAAGGGTAAGTGATTAGGTTTCATCATACCCCTGTATCTTAAGTTGAGACGTGGTGAATGTATGGTTAGGCTTTGGGTAATGGGTGGGGTGGGATTCCCTCATAGTTTCTTGGTTAGACTTGAACCTATAGATAGGTTTTGTTTTGAGTTGAAATGTAGTCAGTGGGATCTTAGGTTGAGACGTGATGATGAAGTTTTGGCTGGGGTCAAAGGTCAAGGCCTGTGTCCCAGTATTTGCACTGAGGTGTCTAACAGGTTTGTGTATGTGATTCTGTACTTCAAGTGCCCTAGGAGGGCTAGTATACAAGTCCCTTGTTAGGGTCCATTGTGTGAATCTGTATTTAGGTTTTAAACCTGTGCCCTCAGTATTTTAAGTTGAAGTGTATAGGATTGTGTCCTGTAATCCAGCACTGTGACCTTTTGAAATCCAAGGCTTGTTTAGGCTTTATTTGTTGGCCTTCTGGGATTTATGTTTGTGTTGGTGTGCATACATCAGTATGAGTCTGTGTACAGAGTCAATTAAGATGTAGATATGTCTTGTGTTCTGACATAGTGACCTTTTAATTATATGGCCTACTTAGGCTTCAATTGAGGCCTTCTGGGTGTTATGCTCGAATTGATGTGTATGCACCAACGTGCTATTGGATGTAGGATCTTGTAGTAATGTTACGGTCAAGAGGTTGTTGTTATGTGTTGTTTTATCTTAAAAAGAACTCCCCCGAGTCCTTATCCAGGTGAGGGTGTAAGGGAAGTTGATTATGTATGTTTTTTTCTCACTGCTGTTCCCATCCTTCCAGGGTGGTGTATCTCGAGTCTTTCATATGCTTTTAGTACTAAAAGTGTCTTCTATCCTGGGTTGTCAGGGGTAAGAGGCTGATGATCCAATCAGCAAAGGGCGCTAGCTAGTTAGGGGTAGGGGGAAGGGTGCCCTGGCTCAGGCCAGGGCACTATGCATTGGCCATCTCGTTACTGACCGGGTGATCAGGTGATCCTACCTCCTGTTAAGACCCTTAGGAATAGTTGTATCCAATACCTTAATCCAGAGTCTTTCCTGTCGTTTTCTCTGATAGATGTTCCATCTATAGTTGAACTGGATGACTGTGGCCTGTACTGCCGGCCATCCATGATCAACAAAATGTGCCACAAAAGGTGTCTGTATCTCTTTGCCACGTATCACATTGTATTTGTGTTGTATGAAACGTAAACTTATTGTGTTTCCTGTTTCCCCAACATATTGTTTCTTACATGTAGTACAAGTGACAAGATAGACACAATTTTTGGTCAGTGGGTTTCCTCCTGGCATGGTTTTGTAAACCATGTTGGTGTT
Organism: Poromitra crassiceps; assembly: GCF_964638095.1. Taxonomy (NCBI): domain Eukaryota; kingdom Metazoa; phylum Chordata; class Actinopteri; order Beryciformes; family Melamphaidae; genus Poromitra; species Poromitra crassiceps. Next base: position 64,158 of record NW_028151900.1, on the reverse strand, counting down.
ATAACACCGTATCCATGTTTTTTTCTTATAGTATGACCATTGACTTTTTGATGTTGTAGTCTTTTTTGATTGTATTTTGGCTTTGATCAGCTGGTCTTGTAAATTTTTGTTTTTTCTGAATGCTGCAATGACTCTGTGGTCTTGCAAGAGGTCAGTGTCTTTAAAGATCCTGTCAAAATTCTCCTTTATAATCTTCACCAATTTGACTGTGGCTGGTGAGTATGTTGTGATGAATGGTAAGATTGTAGAGACCTGTATGGGTTTGGTTAGTAGGTATTTCTTTGTTGCATTTCTTAAAAATGAACGGCTGTAACCTCTTTTAGCCAGTGCCACAAAGAGGATTTTTCTGGCTTCCCAAAAGTCTGCTTTGTGGCTACATATCCTATGAAATCTCAGGAGTTGAGACTTCAAGAGGCCTGCATATGTGTGCTTTGGGTGGTAGCTACTTTTATGTAGTAGGGCGTGAGTATCTGTTTCTTTGAAGAATACCTTGACTTCTAGATGATTTGTTTTGTCAAAGTGTGTTCCCTTATATGTGGTGGTATCCAGGAAATCCACTGATGTATAACTGGTAGTTGACTTCAGTGTAATGGAAGAGTTATGTGTGTTGAGAATGGTCATGAATTGAGTAAATTCTGGCTCTGAGTGTGGCCATACACCCCATATATCATCAAGATATCTAAGATAATATAGTGGTTTAATCTTACAAGATGCCAAGGCTGAGGTCTCCCACTCTGCCATAAATATGTTTGCATATGCAGGGGCAAATTTTTTGCCCATAGCTGTGCCTTTCACTTGTAAGTAGAATTTATCATTGAATTCAAAGTCATTTCTTCTCAGATTGATATCCAATAATTGTAGAAGTTCTTTCTCCGGTCTCCTTTTGTCAGGATATTTTCTAAATATTTCTTTAACGGCTTGAATGCCCTCACTTGTGTCTATATTAGTGTATAGACTATCCACATCTAGTGTGAATAACATGGCCCCTGTGGGGATATGTAGTCGTTTGACTGTGTTAACAAAATGATACGTGTCCTTGATGTAGCTGGGGTGTTTGTTTGATAGTGGATTTAGAAAATGATCTATGTATTCCGCTGTGTAATATGTTTCACTGTCACAATCTGAGACAATAGGCCTTCCTGGAGGAATTTCGTATGGTTTGCTCCACTTGGTGGGATCTTTATGGATTTTAGGTAGCATATAGAATATTCTGGCTCTAGGATCTGAGTTACCCATCAGGTAGATGTGTTGTTTAATATTTATAAACTTTTTTTCCAGAAGTTTATCTATGATTTTTTGTACTATGTTTATGGTTTCCGGATAGATGGGTTTGTCCAGTTTGGTGTAGTATTTGATATCCTCCAGTTGTCTGTGGCCCTCCCACAGATATTGTTTTTTGTCCAAAATGACAATCGCACTGCCCTTATCTGCTGGTTTGATAATGATATCTTTGTTTTGTTTTAGTTGAAGAATGGCTCTCTCTTCCCCTCTATTCAGGTTGTTGACTAGCCTTCTAAGTATGAAGTGTTTTTGAAAGTACTCATTATCTGCCTCAATAAGGTCTCTAACCTCTGCTGGTAGTTGGTCATCATCTGGAGACCAATTAGATTTTGGTGTAAACAGGGGGATGTCTGTTTCTTCCTTGTCTTGGAAGTGCACTGCCAATTTGATTTTTCTATGGTACTGTTGTAAATCCCACTTGCTTTTTTCCTTTAGATTCTTGTTGCATTCCAACGTGGGAATGAAGGTTAGGCCTCTGTTGAGTAACTCCAACTGGGAAGTGGTTGGTCTAAAGTGTTTGGACAAATTTATAACATTTTTAGACCCCTCCCTTGTAGGTGGGCTTATGGGGTCTTTTAGTTTATCTGTTGAGACCAATGGTCCAGCATGCTTTTTGCTGTTTCTGTGTCCCAGTGTATGTTGTCTTTTTCAGTGGTGAAATATTGATGTGGAAGTTGGGGAATGATACGGAAGTTGTCCCTGATAATGTCATTCAGATCATTCAGTACTGTTTGTTCTTCGTCTGGTAGGTCCTTTGAATAATTGATCAGAGGTACCCAGACATTAGCTTCAGGGAAGCAGTCCTGTGTCATTGTGACTGCCTGTGTGACCTGTTTAGACAAGGTTCTATGACCTTTTTGTGTCCTGTTGTTAATACCAAAGGCCAAGATTATCTTTTCTGGTTCAGTCTGTACTGTAGCTTTCTGAACTAGATTTGCTACATGTGCAAATGTTGCCCCTGGATAACTGTCTATCTGGAGATCAGGACAGTCATATGTGGGGATCCTGGCTAAATTGGAATCTCCCATGATGATCCACTTTTTTGACACTGTGAGGGCCCATTCTTTCCCCTTCCTAAATGTGTCATTGTGTCTAGTGGGTCTTTGTGGACCTCTGGGTTGATTCTGTTTGAATGATCGTTGTATGAGTTTCTTTTTCTCTGCCCCTTTGGCGTTGATACTAGTTCCCATACTTTTCCTCAGACCTGGGATCAGCATACTGAGTTGGATTCTCTCAGTTACCTCTTGGAATTCAGTGTCTGAGCCTAGGGATATCAAGTCCACCTCATTTTCTTCTTGGGATAGTTCAACGTCATCTACACTCTTATGGTGTGATTGTGAGCATGCTAGCTCCTCCTTTTCGCTCTCTGTTTGGGCCGTATCAGGGATGATCACCTGTTCCTCTACCTGTGTTTCCAGGTTTTCTTGAGCCATTTCTGGGTCCTGTGGCCTGTCCAAGTCCTGTCCTATGAGCATCTCCACTGGGGTAGATGGATTCTTAGGTTGAGAAGCTTCCTCCCTCAAGAGCTCTGGGTTTGGTCGTTGTTCTGGACATATCTGCACTACGTGGGTTATTTTTTGTTTTTTAAGCCTCTGTGGCAGTCCCATTTTCTTGCTTCTCGTCAGGGATGTCCTGGTGTGAGCTGGGTCATCACTCTGTTCTTCCTTCTCACTATCATCTTCCTCCAGTAGGATGTCTATTGGGTGGGTTGCCTTCTGTTTTTTAGGTCCCTGTGGCCATTTCACTTTTCTGATTTTTGTCAGAGGTGGTATGGTGTGACCTGGGTCATCACTCAGCTCTTCCTCCTCGCTCTTATCCTCTTCCCACGTGATCTCGATTGGGTTCTTTGCTTTCTGTTTTTTAGGCTTCTGTGGTAATCCTATTTTTTTGATTCTCTTACGAGGTGGCTCGGTGTGACTGGAGTCATCACTCGGCTCTTCCCCATTCTTCCTATCTGCCTCCAGCATGATCTCCAGTTCATCGCCCATTTTAGCTGCGATGAGATTCTCTGCATCTCTTATCACTTCATCTGTTAGGCGTTTTCCCATATTGCGTTTGGACCACTTTACTGCTATTCCAAAGGGTTCCTTCCAATCATCCTCTGTCATATATGGCAGTGCATCTAGCTCACCTTGCAGTGCCTCTGTATAGTGGTCACGCAGCAGTAGTAGGGTTGTGTGTTCCCAATTTTTCGCATTGCCCTCAATATAGTCTGTTACCTTGCTGGTAGGAACAGCTGGTTTGATTGACATCATTAGATTTTCTGTGATCTTTTTAATGCCAGGTGGAGGTATTTTGCTTCGAAAATTGTTGAGATGATGTGTGCATTTGATCAACCTACTCAGTGCTCGCACTCTGACTCCGAAATCTGAATCGTCAGGTTGAGCTCTCTCTTCCATTCTCTGTCTGGGGTTATTTGGAGGTGGCCTCCTTCTGTACTCTGGTTGGTACAATTGTTGCACTCTAGCCTCTGCACGTCCGTGCCTTTGAGGTTTCTGTTGTGCATGCCATTCCTCCTCTCTATGTTGTGGACGTGATTGTTGCTTGTCTCTGTTATCCCTGAATAGGGAGTCACGTTGTGTGTGCCATCCAACATTTCTATATTGTGGATCTATCTGTCGTCTGCTCCCATTGTTATTGAACAGTCGACGTGGCTGTTGTCCACTTTCATAGCGTTGTCTGTCCTTATATTGTGGTGCTCTGTATGTGAGGCCCCTATCACGCGTACCAGAGTTCCCTGGTCGTGGTTTATACTGGGACATATCCCTCACATAGCGCTGTGCCTCCCCTGTGTCTCGTCCAGTATGTCGGGCATCCGTTCTGGGAGCCCGGCTGGCACTCTGTGCCTTGTTGTTTGGTTTATATCGAGGTACAATGTACCTCGATGTTTCAAAAAATTGTGGCCTGTGGCCTGGTTCAAATTGTTGGCGTTGTGGATACATTTTATCCCTTGTCCTGCCTGCTCTGACAGCAGCAGCATAGTTGGGACGATCCTTAGGCTGAATGTATTCGCCTGTATGGTGGTTTGTAACACGGGGCTCATGGCGTGCCATGTTTCGTCCTCTTTTGTAGGACACCCTCGTCCACCCTTCCTCCTCTGAATCAGAATGCATTAGTACAGTTTACTAATTTATTCTATGGAGGGTAGGTTATTTATAAATAACACAAGTTTTATTTCCGTTCAGCCCCCTCGTTTGGGTGGGCTAGAAGGTTAAACTAGATAGTTTATTATGTATCAACTTGTGTTAAAAATGATCCGCTAATTTGGGTTTAGTTTGCTATTATCAGCTTTTTATAAATGATGTGTCAACCTTGTTTATCAACGACGTTTCGATTTGTCTAAATCTTCATCAGGCTGTACATGGTTGACAAGTTATTTATTGTGAAAAGTATCGATTTGAAACAATGCAATGAAAATGAAGCTTGGAGCAATGTGACTCGGTGGTGTGTCTCCCTCAAAGTGCTGAGAGAGAGTGAGCGCGAGTGGGGAGCGGCAGTCCCTTTTATACTCTTGTGGGCGTGTCTAAGTTCCCTTGGCAGTCAAACTTGGTGTTGTGAGTGCTTTTATCGTGTTTTACTGGTGTTTACCTTTGATCAAAAAATATTTTGATTACCCTCTGTCCTTTCTTTTGGTTTAGCGGATGTTATAGTATGTATGATTTATTTTATGTGACAACGCATGTCGTTTTTTTGCGTGGAAGAATGTGGCTTTTCTTGGAAGAGTCACCTTCCGCCCTACCATTCTTGCATGTAATCTTCATCCGTTCTCTCTTGACTAGTGTGTTCATCTGTTGTGATGCATTTCAAGTGCATCCATCAGGTAGATCTGTAGTGAATAAATATTTGTTTTATTTTAGTTTATCAGGTTTTTCATGTCTGAACATGTTTTGCATCCTGTGTGCTTTATGAGTGGTGTACTTAACACCGTACCTGTTCTAATGGCCCTGTCTGTGTTTATAGAATTATTTATAGGGCTCTATAGTGAACAAAAATAAATTATTTTAGCCTATCAGATTTTTTAGTGAAAAAATAAATTATTTTAGCCCATCAGGTTTTATATGTCCATGCCTATTTGCATCCTATGTGCTTTGTAAATGGTGTATTTGTGAGACTATTGTCTCACATGCCTGTAAGATTATTATCTTCCAGTGTATTGCACTACAGTCCCTGTTCAAACGGCCTTGCCTATATTGTAAAATCACTTGTGGGATTTTTAATTCGTATGAGACTGTTATTTCCATTTTGCCATGTCCTTTAATGTGGTTTCCATGTTTATTCCATGTATTTCCTTCTTTGTAAGGCAAGGTGTCTTATTGCGTCACTCCCTGTCATCCCCTGTTTTCACTGGGAAATGTCTCCCCTTCGTTCCTCATAGAAGATAAATTAGTTTTAGAATAGGGGGTGACTGGATGTGTGTTTAATTTATTTTGTAAATGTCGAGTCTGTCAACCTAAGATTATTCACCACGTCTTATTTCATATCCCCCAAATTTTAGTTTTGTTCATGACACTTCAGTTAGGTTAAAGCATGTCACCTCACTTGTCTGAAGAGCCCATAAGTGCACCCTCATGGAATCCCTCGTATATCCCCCAGTTACAGGCAGGGTACACCAGTACACTTGATTGTGTATTTCTTAAGACTTCTTGTTATGGAGGTCAGTGTATTCCATCACTGCTCTGGGGGACCCCTAAGTGCATTCCAGTGCAGGGTCCCTCGTATACTCTCCAGGGTCAAGTCAGGATATGCTGGCCTTCTTCTTAGGTTTAGGTCAAAACTTGGAGTCAATGTGGGGTAGTGTGGTTAAGTTTAGGGTAAGTGATTAGGTTTCATCATACCCTTGTGTTTTAAGTCGTGACATGGTAGTCAGGATCTTTGGTTGAGACGTTTAGGGTAAGTGATTAGGTTTCATCATACCCCTGTGTTTTAAGTTGTGACATGGTAGTCAGGATCTTAGGTTGAGACGTGGTGAGCGTATGGTTAGGCTTTGAGTAATAGATGGGGTGGAATTACCCTTATAATTTCTTGATTAGGTTTTAAGCCTATGGGTAGATTCTGTTTTTAAGTTGACATGTAATAGATGGAATCTTAGGTTGAGACATGCTAATGGAGTTTTGGCTGGGGTTAAAGGTCAAGGCCTGTGTCCCAGTTTTTAAATTTTAAAATGTGTATCAAGTTTGTATATGTGATCTTGTGAATGTCAAGTCCATCAACCTGAGATTATTCACCACGTTTTATTCCATGTCCCACAAATTTAATCCCATATTTGTGTCATCCTATAGGTCATCAGTCCGAGCCAGGTTCGCACAGGGATCCATGCAGTCCACTCCAACCGCAGAGTGGGATTCCCTGTCATTAGGGTCAGACTGTGCATAGGTAAGTATGACCATTCAAGTTTTGTTCATGACACTCTAATTAGGTTTAAGGCATAACACCTCACTTGTCTGATGAGTCCCTAAGTGCACCCTCCCGAAATCACTCGTACGTAACCCAGTATACAGGCCGGGTACACTATTTTACTGGTTATGTATTTATTCGGACTTCTAGTATGGAAGTCAGTGTATTCCATCACTGCTCTGGGAGACCCCTGAGTGTATTCCAGTACAAGGTCCCTCGTATACTCTCCAGGATCAAGTCAGGGTGTGCTGATCCTGCTCTTAGGTTTAGATCAAAACTTGGGGTCAATGTGGGACAATGTGGTTTAGGTTTAAGGGTAAGTGATTAGGTTTCATCATACCCCTGTAGGTTTAAGGGTAAGTGATTAGGTTTCATCATACCCCTGTATCTTAAGTTGAGACGTGGTGAATGTATGGTTAGGCTTTGGGTAATGGGTGGGGTGGGATTCCCTCATAGTTTCTTGGTTAGACTTGAACCTATAGATAGGTTTTGTTTTGAGTTGAAATGTAGTCAGTGGGATCTTAGGTTGAGACGTGATGATGAAGTTTTGGCTGGGGTCAAAGGTCAAGGCCTGTGTCCCAGTATTTGCACTGAGGTGTCTAACAGGTTTGTGTATGTGATTCTGTACTTCAAGTGCCCTAGGAGGGCTAGTATACAAGTCCCTTGTTAGGGTCCATTGTGTGAATCTGTATTTAGGTTTTAAACCTGTGCCCTCAGTATTTTAAGTTGAAGTGTATAGGATTGTGTCCTGTAATCCAGCACTGTGACCTTTTGAAATCCAAGGCTTGTTTAGGCTTTATTTGTTGGCCTTCTGGGATTTATGTTTGTGTTGGTGTGCATACATCAGTATGAGTCTGTGTACAGAGTCAATTAAGATGTAGATATGTCTTGTGTTCTGACATAGTGACCTTTTAATTATATGGCCTACTTAGGCTTCAATTGAGGCCTTCTGGGTGTTATGCTCGAATTGATGTGTATGCACCAACGTGCTATTGGATGTAGGATCTTGTAGTAATGTTACGGTCAAGAGGTTGTTGTTATGTGTTGTTTTATCTTAAAAAGAACTCCCCCGAGTCCTTATCCAGGTGAGGGTGTAAGGGAAGTTGATTATGTATGTTTTTTTCTCACTGCTGTTCCCATCCTTCCAGGGTGGTGTATCTCGAGTCTTTCATATGCTTTTAGTACTAAAAGTGTCTTCTATCCTGGGTTGTCAGGGGTAAGAGGCTGATGATCCAATCAGCAAAGGGCGCTAGCTAGTTAGGGGTAGGGGGAAGGGTGCCCTGGCTCAGGCCAGGGCACTATGCATTGGCCATCTCGTTACTGACCGGGTGATCAGGTGATCCTACCTCCTGTTAAGACCCTTAGGAATAGTTGTATCCAATACCTTAATCCAGAGTCTTTCCTGTCGTTTTCTCTGATAGATGTTCCATCTATAGTTGAACTGGATGACTGTGGCCTGTACTGCCGGCCATCCATGATCAACAAAATGTGCCACAAAAGGTGTCTGTATCTCTTTGCCACGTATCACATTGTATTTGTGTTGTATGAAACGTAAACTTATTGTGTTTCCTGTTTCCCCAACATATTGTTTCTTACATGTAGTACAAGTGACAAGATAGACACAATTTTTGGTCAGTGGGTTTCCTCCTGGCATGGTTTTGTAAACCATGTTGGTGTTATAACACCGTATCCATGTTTTTTTCTTATAGTATGACCATTGACTTTTTGATGTTGTAGTCTTTTTTGATTGTATTTTGGCTTTGATCAGCTGGTCTTGTAAATTTTTGTTTTTTCTGAATGCTGCAATGACTCTGTGGTCTTGCAAGAGGTCAGTGTCTTTAAAGATCCTGTCAAAATTCTCCTTTATAATCTTCACCAATTTGACTGTGGCTGGTGAGTATGTTGTGATGAATGGTAAGATTGTAGAGACCTGTATGGGTTTGGTTAGTAGGTATTTCTTTGTTGCATTTCTTAAAAATGAACGGCTGTAACCTCTTTTAGCCAGTGCCACAAAGAGGATTTTTCTGGCTTCCCAAAAGTCTGCTTTGTGGCTACATATCCTATGAAATCTCAGGAGTTGAGACTTCAAGAGGCCTGCATATGTGTGCTTTGGGTGGTAGCTACTTTTATGTAGTAGGGCGTGAGTATCTGTTTCTTTGAAGAATACCTTGACTTCTAGATGATTTGTTTTGTCAAAGTGTGTTCCCTTATATGTGGTGGTATCCAGGAAATCCACTGATGTATAACTGGTAGTTGACTTCAGTGTAATGGAAGAGTTATGTGTGTTGAGAATGGTCATGAATTGAGTAAATTCTGGCTCTGAGTGTGGCCATACACCCCATATATCATCAAGATATCTAAGATAATATAGTGGTTTAATCTTACAAGATGCCAAGGCTGAGGTCTCCCACTCTGCCATAAATATGTTTGCATATGCAGGGGCAAATTTTTTGCCCATAGCTGTGCCTTTCACTTGTAAGTAGAATTTATCATTGAATTCAAAGTCATTTCTTCTCAGATTGATATCCAATAATTGTAGAAGTTCTTTCTCCGGTCTCCTTTTGTCAGGATATTTTCTAAATATTTCTTTAACGGCTTGAATGCCCTCACTTGTGTCTATATTAGTGTATAGACTATCCACATCTAGTGTGAATAACATGGCCCCTGTGGGGATATGTAGTCGTTTGACTGTGTTAACAAAATGATACGTGTCCTTGATGTAGCTGGGGTGTTTGTTTGATAGTGGATTTAGAAAATGATCTATGTATTCCGCTGTGTAATATGTTTCACTGTCACAATCTGAGACAATAGGCCTTCCTGGAGGAATTTCGTATGGTTTGCTCCACTTGGTGGGATCTTTATGGATTTTAGGTAGCATATAGAATATTCTGGCTCTAGGATCTGAGTTACCCATCAGGTAGATGTGTTGTTTAATATTTATAAACTTTTTTTCCAGAAGTTTATCTATGATTTTTTGTACTATGTTTATGGTTTCCGGATAGATGGGTTTGTCCAGTTTGGTGTAGTATTTGATATCCTCCAGTTGTCTGTGGCCCTCCCACAGATATTGTTTTTTGTCCAAAATGACAATCGCACTGCCCTTATCTGCTGGTTTGATAATGATATCTTTGTTTTGTTTTAGTTGAAGAATGGCTCTCTCTTCCCCTCTATTCAGGTTGTTGACTAGCCTTCTAAGTATGAAGTGTTTTTGAAAGTACTCATTATCTGCCTCAATAAGGTCTCTAACCTCTGCTGGTAGTTGGTCATCATCTGGAGACCAATTAGATTTTGGTGTAAACAGGGGGATGTCTGTTTCTTCCTTGTCTTGGAAGTGCACTGCCAATTTGATTTTTCTATGGTACTGTTGTAAATCCCACTTGCTTTTTTCCTTTAGATTCTTGTTGCATTCCAACGTGGGAATGAAGGTTAGGCCTCTGTTGAGTAACTCCAACTGGGAAGTGGTTGGTCTAAAGTGTTTGGACAAATTTATAACATTTTTAGACCCCTCCCTTGTAGGTGGGCTTATGGGGTCTTTTAGTTTATCTGTTGAGACCAATGGTCCAGCATGCTTTTTGCTGTTTCTGTGTCCCAGTGTATGTTGTCTTTTTCAGTGGTGAAATATTGATGTGGAAGTTGGGGAATGATACGGAAGTTGTCCCTGATAATGTCATTCAGATCATTCAGTACTGTTTGTTCTTCGTCTGGTAGGTCCTTTGAATAATTGATCAGAGGTACCCAGACATTAGCTTCAGGGAAGCAGTCCTGTGTCATTGTGACTGCCTGTGTGACCTGTTTAGACAAGGTTCTATGACCTTTTTGTGTCCTGTTGTTAATACCAAAGGCCAAGATTATCTTTTCTGGTTCAGTCTGTACTGTAGCTTTCTGAACTAGATTTGCTACATGTGCAAATGTTGCCCCTGGATAACTGTCTATCTGGAGATCAGGACAGTCATATGTGGGGATCCTGGCTAAATTGGAATCTCCCATGATGATCCACTTTTTTGACACTGTGAGGGCCCATTCTTTCCCCTTCCTAAATGTGTCATTGTGTCTAGTGGGTCTTTGTGGACCTCTGGGTTGATTCTGTTTGAATGATCGTTGTATGAGTTTCTTTTTCTCTGCCCCTTTGGCGTTGATACTAGTTCCCATACTTTTCCTCAGACCTGGGATCAGCATACTGAGTTGGATTCTCTCAGTTACCTCTTGGAATTCAGTGTCTGAGCCTAGGGATATCAAGTCCACCTCATTTTCTTCTTGGGATAGTTCAACGTCATCTACACTCTTATGGTGTGATTGTGAGCATGCTAGCTCCTCCTTTTCGCTCTCTGTTTGGGCCGTATCAGGGATGATCACCTGTTCCTCTACCTGTGTTTCCAGGTTTTCTTGAGCCATTTCTGGGTCCTGTGGCCTGTCCAAGTCCTGTCCTATGAGCATCTCCACTGGGGTAGATGGATTCTTAGGTTGAGAAGCTTCCTCCCTCAAGAGCTCTGGGTTTGGTCGTTGTTCTGGACATATCTGCACTACGTGGGTTATTTTTTGTTTTTTAAGCCTCTGTGGCAGTCCCATTTTCTTGCTTCTCGTCAGGGATGTCCTGGTGTGAGCTGGGTCATCACTCTGTTCTTCCTTCTCACTATCATCTTCCTCCAGTAGGATGTCTATTGGGTGGGTTGCCTTCTGTTTTTTAGGTCCCTGTGGCCATTTCACTTTTCTGATTTTTGTCAGAGGTGGTATGGTGTGACCTGGGTCATCACTCAGCTCTTCCTCCTCGCTCTTATCCTCTTCCCACGTGATCTCGATTGGGTTCTTTGCTTTCTGTTTTTTAGGCTTCTGTGGTAATCCTATTTTTTTGATTCTCTTACGAGGTGGCTCGGTGTGACTGGAGTCATCACTCGGCTCTTCCCCATTCTTCCTATCTGCCTCCAGCATGATCTCCAGTTCATCGCCCATTTTAGCTGCGATGAGATTCTCTGCATCTCTTATCACTTCATCTGTTAGGCGTTTTCCCATATTGCGTTTGGACCACTTTACTGCTATTCCAAAGGGTTCCTTCCAATCATCCTCTGTCATATATGGCAGTGCATCTAGCTCACCTTGCAGTGCCTCTGTATAGTGGTCACGCAGCAGTAGTAGGGTTGTGTGTTCCCAATTTTTCGCATTGCCCTCAATATAGTCTGTTACCTTGCTGGTAGGAACAGCTGGTTTGATTGACATCATTAGATTTTCTGTGATCTTTTTAATGCCAGGTGGAGGTATTTTGCTTCGAAAATTGTTGAGATGATGTGTGCATTTGATCAACCTACTCAGTGCTCGCACTCTGACTCCGAAATCTGAATCGTCAGGTTGAGCTCTCTCTTCCATTCTCTGTCTGGGGTTATTTGGAGGTGGCCTCCTTCTGTACTCTGGTTGGTACAATTGTTGCACTCTAGCCTCTGCACGTCCGTGCCTTTGAGGTTTCTGTTGTGCATGCCATTCCTCCTCTCTATGTTGTGGACGTGATTGTTGCTTGTCTCTGTTATCCCTGAATAGGGAGTCACGTTGTGTGTGCCATCCAACATTTCTATATTGTGGATCTATCTGTCGTCTGCTCCCATTGTTATTGAACAGTCGACGTGGCTGTTGTCCACTTTCATAGCGTTGTCTGTCCTTATATTGTGGTGCTCTGTATGTGAGGCCCCTATCACGCGTACCAGAGTTCCCTGGTCGTGGTTTATACTGGGACATATCCCTCACATAGCGCTGTGCCTCCCCTGTGTCTCGTCCAGTATGTCGGGCATCCGTTCTGGGAGCCCGGCTGGCACTCTGTGCCTTGTTGTTTGGTTTATATCGAGGTACAATGTACCTCGATGTTTCAAAAAATTGTGGCCTGTGGCCTGGTTCAAATTGTTGGCGTTGTGGATACATTTTATCCCTTGTCCTGCCTGCTCTGACAGCAGCAGCATAGTTGGGACGATCCTTAGGCTGAATGTATTCGCCTGTATGGTGGTTTGTAACACGGGGCTCATGGCGTGCCATGTTTCATCCTCTTTTGTAGGACACCCTCGTCCACCCTTCCTCCTCTGAATCAGAATGCATTAGTACAGTTTACTAATTTATTCTATGGAGGGTAGGTTATTTATAAATAACACAAGTTTTATTTCCGTTCAGCCCCCTCGTTTGGGTGGGCTAGAAGGTTAAACTAGATAGTTTATTATGTATCAACTTGTGTTAAAAATGATCCGCTAATTTGGGTTTAGTTTGCTATTATCAGCTTTTTATAAATGATGTGTCAACCTTGTTTATCAACGACGTTTCGATTTGTCTAAATCTTCATCAGGCTGTACATGGTTGACAAGTTATTTATTGTGAAAAGTATCGATTTGAAACAATGCAATGAAAATGAAGCTTGGAGCAATGTGACTCGGTGGTGTGTCTCCCTCAAAGTGCTGAGAGAGAGTGAGCGCGAGTGGGGAGCGGCAGTCCCTTTTATACTCTTGTGGGCGTGTCTAAGTTCCCTTGGCAGTCAAACTTGGTGTTGTGAGTGCTTTTATCGTGTTTTACTGGTGTTTACCTTTGATCAAAAAATATTTTGATTACCCTCTGTCCTTTCTTTTGGTTTAGCGGATGTTATAGTATGTATGATTTATTTTATGTGACAACGCATGTCGTTTTTTTGCGTGGAAGAATGTGGCTTTTCTTGGAAGAGTCACCTTCCGCCCTACCATTCTTGCATGTAATCTTCATCCGTTCTCTCTTGACTAGTGTGTTCATCTGTTGTGATGCATTTCAAGTGCATCCATCAGGTAGATCTGTAGTGAATAAATATTTGTTTTATTTTAGTTTATCAGGTTTTTCATGTCTGAACATGTTTTGCATCCTGTGTGCTTTATGAGTGGTGTACTTAACACCGTACCTGTTCTAATGGCCCTGTCTGTGTTTATAGAATTATTTATAGGGCTCTATAGTGAACAAAAATAAATTATTTTAGCCTATCAGATTTTTTAGTGAAAAAATAAATTATTTTAGCCCATCAGGTTTTATATGTCCATGCCTATTTGCATCCTATGTGCTTTGTAAATGGTGTATTTGTGAGACTATTGTCTCACATGCCTGTAAGATTATTATCTTCCAGTGTATTGCACTACAGTCCCTGTTCAAACGGCCTTGCCTATATTGTAAAATCACTTGTGGGATTTTTAATTCGTATGAGACTGTTATTTCCATTTTGCCATGTCCTTTAATGTGGTTTCCATGTTTATTCCATGTATTTCCTTCTTTGTAAGGCAAGGTGTCTTATTGCGTCACTCCCTGTCATCCCCTGTTTTCACTGGGAAATGTCTCCCCTTCGTTCCTCATAGAAGATAAATTAGTTTTAGAATAGGGGGTGACTGGATGTGTGTTTAATTTATTTTGTAAATGTCGAGTCTGTCAACCTAAGATTATTCACCACGTCTTATTTCATATCCCCCAAATTTTAGTTTTGTTCATGACACTTCAGTTAGGTTAAAGCATGTCACCTCACTTGTCTGAAGAGCCCATAAGTGCACCCTCATGGAATCCCTCGTATATCCCCCAGTTACAGGCAGGGTACACCAGTACACTTGATTGTGTATTTCTTAAGACTTCTTGTTATGGAGGTCAGTGTATTCCATCACTGCTCTGGGGGACCCCTAAGTGCATTCCAGTGCAGGGTCCCTCGTATACTCTCCAGGGTCAAGTCAGGATATGCTGGCCTTCTTCTTAGGTTTAGGTCAAAACTTGGAGTCAATGTGGGGTAGTGTGGTTAAGTTTAGGGTAAGTGATTAGGTTTCATCATACCCTTGTGTTTTAAGTCGTGACATGGTAGTCAGGATCTTTGGTTGAGACGTTTAGGGTAAGTGATTAGGTTTCATCATACCCCTGTGTTTTAAGTTGTGACATGGTAGTCAGGATCTTAGGTTGAGACGTGGTGAGCGTATGGTTAGGCTTTGAGTAATAGATGGGGTGGAATTACCCTTATAATTTCTTGATTAGGTTTTAAGCCTATGGGTAGATTCTGTTTTTAAGTTGACATGTAATAGATGGAATCTTAGGTTGAGACATGCTAATGGAGTTTTGGCTGGGGTTAAAGGTCAAGGCCTGTGTCCCAGTTTTTAAATTTTAAAATGTGTATCAAGTTTGTATATGTGATCTTGTGAATGTCAAGTCCATCAACCTGAGATTATTCACCACGTTTTATTCCATGTCCCACAAATTTAATCCCATATTTGTGTCATCCTATAGGTCATCAGTCCGAGCCAGGTTCGCACAGGGATCCATGCAGTCCACTCCAACCGCAGAGTGGGATTCCCTGTCATTAGGGTCAGACTGTGCATAGGTAAGTATGACCATTCAAGTTTTGTTCATGACACTCTAATTAGGTTTAAGGCATAACACCTCACTTGTCTGATGAGTCCCTAAGTGCACCCTCCCGAAATCACTCGTACGTAACCCAGTATACAGGCCGGGTACACTATTTTACTGGTTATGTATTTATTCGGACTTCTAGTATGGAAGTCAGTGTATTCCATCACTGCTCTGGGAGACCCCTGAGTGTATTCCAGTACAAGGTCCCTCGTATACTCTCCAGGATCAAGTCAGGGTGTGCTGATCCTGCTCTTAGGTTTAGATCAAAACTTGGGGTCAATGTGGGACAATGTGGTTTAGGTTTAAGGGTAAGTGATTAGGTTTCATCATACCCCTGTAGGTTTAAGGGTAAGTGATTAGGTTTCATCATACCCCTGTATCTTAAGTTGAGACGTGGTGAATGTATGGTTAGGCTTTGGGTAATGGGTGGGGTGGGATTCCCTCATAGTTTCTTGGTTAGACTTGAACCTATAGATAGGTTTTGTTTTGAGTTGAAATGTAGTCAGTGGGATCTTAGGTTGAGACGTGATGATGAAGTTTTGGCTGGGGTCAAAGGTCAAGGCCTGTGTCCCAGTATTTGCACTGAGGTGTCTAACAGGTTTGTGTATGTGATTCTGTACTTCAAGTGCCCTAGGAGGGCTAGTATACAAGTCCCTTGTTAGGGTCCATTGTGTGAATCTGTATTTAGGTTTTAAACCTGTGCCCTCAGTATTTTAAGTTGAAGTGTATAGGATTGTGTCCTGTAATCCAGCACTGTGACCTTTTGAAATCCAAGGCTTGTTTAGGCTTTATTTGTTGGCCTTCTGGGATTTATGTTTGTGTTGGTGTGCATACATCAGTATGAGTCTGTGTACAGAGTCAATTAAGATGTAGATATGTCTTGTGTTCTGACATAGTGACCTTTTAATTATATGGCCTACTTAGGCTTCAATTGAGGCCTTCTGGGTGTTATGCTCGAATTGATGTGTATGCACCAACGTGCTATTGGATGTAGGATCTTGTAGTAATGTTACGGTCAAGAGGTTGTTGTTATGTGTTGTTTTATCTTAAAAAGAACTCCCCCGAGTCCTTATCCAGGTGAGGGTGTAAGGGAAGTTGATTATGTATGTTTTTTTCTCACTGCTGTTCCCATCCTTCCAGGGTGGTGTATCTCGAGTCTTTCATATGCTTTTAGTACTAAAAGTGTCTTCTATCCTGGGTTGTCAGGGGTAAGAGGCTGATGATCCAATCAGCAAAGGGCGCTAGCTAGTTAGGGGTAGGGGGAAGGGTGCCCTGGCTCAGGCCAGGGCACTATGCATTGGCCATCTCGTTACTGACCGGGTGATCAGGTGATCCTACCTCCTGTTAAGACCCTTAGGAATAGTTGTATCCAATACCTTAATCCAGAGTCTTTCCTGTCGTTTTCTCTGATAGATGTTCCATCTATAGTTGAACTGGATGACTGTGGCCTGTACTGCCGGCCATCCATGATCAACAAAATGTGCCACAAAAGGTGTCTGTATCTCTTTGCCACGTATCACATTGTATTTGTGTTGTATGAAACGTAAACTTATTGTGTTTCCTGTTTCCCCAACATATTGTTTCTTACATGTAGTACAAGTGACAAGATAGACACAATTTTTGGTCAGTGGGTTTCCTCCTGGCATGGTTTTGTAAACCATGTTGGTGTTATAACACCGTATCCATGTTTTTTTCTTATAGTATGACCATTGACTTTTTGATGTTGTAGTCTTTTTTGATTGTATTTTGGCTTTGATCAGCTGGTCTTGTAAATTTTTGTTTTTTCTGAATGCTGCAATGACTCTGTGGTCTTGCAAGAGGTCAGTGTCTTTAAAGATCCTGTCAAAATTCTCCTTTATAATCTTCACCAATTTGACTGTGGCTGGTGAGTATGTTGTGATGAATGGTAAGATTGTAGAGACCTGTATGGGTTTGGTTAGTAGGTATTTCTTTGTTGCATTTCTTAAAAATGAACGGCTGTAACCTCTTTTAGCCAGTGCCACAAAGAGGATTTTTCTGGCTTCCCAAAAGTCTGCTTTGTGGCTACATATCCTATGAAATCTCAGGAGTTGAGACTTCAAGAGGCCTGCATATGTAGGGTTAGGGTTAGGGTTAGGGTTAGGGTTAGGGTTAGGGTTAGGGTTAGGGTTAGGGTTAGGGTTAGGGTTAGGGTTAGGGTTAGGGTTAGGGGAAAAGGGGGGTGGTACCCCGACACAGGTCAGGGCACAGTTGCACTCGCTTCTTGTTGGCAACCGAATGTCCCATGAATCAGTTCCCTGCCCCCTGTTGAAGTCCCTTTCAGCAGAAATTGTCTGTTGGTTGATCAGATTATTGTAACTCTACCTCGAAAACTGGGGCTCCAGTTTAGAGTCATGACAGGTGACTGTGAGGTCTGTCAACAGTCCCCTATCGTATCAAACTAGCCTTTAGATGGCTCTGAAGTCTCTTAATACAACACACCTGTATTATGTGTTGTATGTGTGACCGCCTTGTAGCTTTAAGCAATGTATTTGATCCAGTGATACAGCATTCTCTTTGCTGTATTTGTGGTCCAGTAGATGTCATCTCTATCTGTAGAGAATAGAGTGGATGGAAGTTTGGGGATTGGACAGAGTCTGTCTCTAATGATGTCATTGAGATAGTCCAATGTGTCTTTTGATTGGTCTGAAAGTTGTTCAGAATAGTTTAACAGTGGGACCCAGACCCTGGCTTGTGGGAAGTACTGTTGTGTGCTTGTGACCGCCTGTATAACTTGTCTATACATAGTGGATTTGTCGGTCCAAGTGTGATAATTGATGCCGAATGCCAGTATGATCTTATCCACTTCAATTTCGACTATTGCTCCTGAGACCAAGACCGGTACATGACCAAAGCCAGCCCCCGGGAAGCAGTCTACTTGCATCTCTGGGCATATGTAGGATTGGATGTTTTGAAGATTGGAGTCACCTATGACTAACCATCTCTTCCTAACTGAGAGGTTCCATTTCCTGTGTTTCATATTGGTAGAGTTATGCCTGTTCGGACGTTGAGCGACAACCAGTTCTTCATCCATGGACCAGTCTTGTGTGAGTCTAACAAGACTGGTTTGTTTGACCAATGCCTCAGACTTGGCCTTCTGACCTCGCGTTACAGGTCCTGACTCCAGGATGGTCCTAATTTGGTCTAATTCAGTTGCACCCTGCACTGGGGGTGTGTCAAGGTCAATCTGTGGTGTGCTAACCATCACAGCACGATTGACCAATGGCATGTCTGTCATTTCTTCTTGTGGTTGCACTACGACGGGGCCTTCTGCTGCCGTCTGTGTCTCACATTCTTCTGCTAGCACAGTATCGGGGTCTTCCTCACCCGTCTGTATCCTACATTCTCCTGTTATTACAGTACCGGGGTCATCCTCACCCGTCTGTATCTTACATTCTAGCACAGTACCGGGGTCCTCCTCACCCGCCTGTGTCTTACATTCTCCTGTTAATGCAGTACCGGGGTCCTCCTCACCCGTCTGCGACTCACATTCTTCTGGTAGCACAGTACCGGGGTCCTCCTCACCCGCCTGTGTCCTAACCTCTTGTGGGGGCACAGTGACGTGGCTGTCTTGTGACGTTTGTGTCCCCTCTGAATTGGTTGTGTCACTCTCATATTTGGTCCGAAACAAGGCCTGTACCTTATGTAAGGTGGTCTCCTGCAGTCTGGCACCCAGATTCCGTCTTGCCCACTTGGATGTTATTCTGAATGGCATGTGCCACTCTGAGGGTTGCATGTCTGGCAGATTTCGGATCTCTTTCTGCAGCTCTTCTAGGTAATGGCTGCGTAAACACTCCATTGTGGCTTCCTCCCACCTTCTAGCATTTGTTTCAATGCGTTTTTTGATCTCAGTGGATGGGGCAGTGGGCTTGATCGTATCGATCAAGGTTGTTGTCATTTTTCTGATCCCCACCGGAACTAATTCCTTCATGACATTAGTGTAGTGATGTGCAGTTCTAATGACTCTATAGAATGCCTTTAATTTATTATTAAGGTCAGTATCTCCTGTCATGAAAAGTTCCTGAATCTGTTTGTTAATCTGAGCATCTTTTCCCCTTTGTCTTTCAATGTTGTCCTCATAATAGGTTTGATCGTCTGGGTCTGAATAGTACTCTCCACTTGTTTGTGTGAGAGTCTCCTGGTAGGACTGTGGTCCCTCACTTGGTAAGGGCCACTCTGTGTGATCGTTGAAATCCCATTCAGGGTCTGCTGAATGTGGACTGACGTCAGAGGTCTCCACTGTACCAGGTGGTGTGTTCAAAATGTCATTGTCACTACACCCTCCTGTCTCTTCACTGTTTAAGTCTCCCTCTTCCATAATTGTTATTGTTTTGTTGGCTGGTCTGTGAGACTTTTCCTGACGGTCCAGGGCCTTGTATAAGCCATATTTTTCACGACATGCTTCTACACCTAGCATGTCTTTTGTGCCCAGTCTATTACTGGACGGGAACCGTCTGGGTAGGTCAATCAATGGCCTGTGGCCTAATCTATTTGATTGATCTAGTGGATCTAAAGGATCTCTGTACACTACAGTACGAGTTGGAGGTGTTCCTGGTCTTTGCTCTCGATATCTCAGTGCACTGCCTCTGAAGCGAGTGCCACGACTTGGCACCTGTGTGCCTTCCTCCTGGACATCAGACCAAGCACACTCTGCCATGCTAGCTTTTGTTTAAGCTGGTTAGCTTTGTGTTTAAAGCTAATTGCTACCACTTGCTGTAAAATCCGCTTTTCAAAGTGCGCAAGTGTAGTTTTTGTTCTGCTTCCTATCCTAAGTGAGTCCAAAAGACCAACTGAGTGCTATATAGCCTGTCAATTCGTGTTTAAATTAGTCCGTTAATTTTAGACTATCTCAGTGTCTCAAATTCACTTTTTTCAGAGAAGTATTGGCCTGCTGCGCCAATTGCTTCTAATATCAACTTTGCACCGAATTTAAATATAATTTATGGCCTGCTCCCCCTCCTAAATGAGTACAGGAGACTAACTGACTGCTTTATATTGCACCAAATATGGTTTAAATTAGTCCGTTATCACAGACTGAGCAAAGCCAATGTTGTTCACCAGCTACCTGAGCAGCGCTTTTCGCTGCTAATGTTAGCTTCTTGAACAACGATTTCCGCTGCTATACTGCTTTAATATATTACAATGTCAACACTAACATAACGTTTCGGTTATATTTAACCTTCTTCAGATGTCTACAGGGTTGACAAATCTCTAAATTTGAGCTAAGAGTGTCTCTCTATTGAGTTTTCAGAAAGATCGCAGCAGCCGTGTGTTCTGTTCAGAGTCTTGGAACACACTGACGGGTGGAAAGCAGCATCCACTGGGCGTGGCTTCGGGCAAGCCTCGACATGTCACTCAAAGTGACCCTTTGTAAGGTAGATCTGTTCTCCCTACTGTTGTAGTGACAATAAAAATTATTTTTATGATTGAAAAATATTCCTAAACACTATCCTGACCTGTCCTGGTTTTTATAAGTGTATTAACTTGTACACAGATAGTGTCACCTCAGTGAATCTGGTGCACATGTGCAATGTGACACCCCAAGGTGACCATCGCAGGGCGAAAAATGTTCACCCCACCACTACTGTAGTGACAAAAAAAATATATAGGGTTAGGGTTAGGGTTAGGGTTAGGGTTAGGGTTAGGGTTAGGGTTAGGGTTAGGGTTAGGGTTAGGGTTAGGGTTAGGGTTAGGGTTAGGGTTAGGGTTAGGGTTTAGGGTTAGGGTTAGAGGTTAGGGTTAGGGTTAGGGTTAGGGTTAGGGTTAGGGTTAGGGTTAGGGTTAGGGTTAGGGTTAGGGTTAGGGTTAGGGTTAGGGTTAGGGTTTAGGGTTTAGGGTTTAGGGTTAGGGTTAGGGTTAGGGTTAGGGTTAGGATATAGGGTACGTTGCCCAACGCTTTCGTCAAACTTCCCGCCAAAATCAGCTATCCATAACTCTGAGTATTTTATTGAGAGTAGGTGTGATGGAAATACATGATGTATTAAAAGATGAAGTGGCCACGCCCACCGGAAGTGGGCGTAAACATTATTTTAAAAAGTTTTCAATGTAAAAGTGAAAAGTGAACTGCTATCCATAGCATAATCCTGCCGGCTACCCCCCCTAATTCGACTATGGGCTTTCCAACGCACATTTTATAAATTGTGTACGACCTTCAGGGGCGGAGCTATGGCCGTTTTAAAATAAAAAAAGTAAAAATTCAAACATGTTTTTTTTTCACCAAACACATCCTATATGACGTAGTTTTGGTCGCTGAGCACGAATATCAAGTCTATTTTTGGGTACGACTTCCGGTTCCGGAGATATGGCCGTTTAAAAAAAAAAAAAAAAGTGTTGAAATTTTACTAAGTGTTTGAGCCAAAATCCTTCCTCAGGGGATGTGATAGGAGTGCGTTTCAGGTCATTTGGAGTCGAATGGTACTAGGGTTGAAAGTTGTTTTTAGGGTTGTTTTTTACATAGGAAAAGTACTTGTGTTTTTTTTTTTTTTTTTTTCATTAATTTTTTTTTTTTTTTTTTATAGCCATGTAGGTACTCTAAGGACTCCATTTTTGGCGAGGAGCCCGAAAAAATAGGTTTTACCTGGATCCGAGTTTCGGCAAATTTTAGGAGTGCTCCAAATGACACCAAAGTTACAGGGAAGCTTCATCATGATGAGAAGATACGCCTGAACGAGTTTGGTGTCATTTGGAAAAACTTTGGTCAAAAAAAAAAAAAAAAAAAAGGCCAAAGTCACAGGGATTCTTCATCATGATGAGAAGATACGCCTGAACGAGTTTGGTGTCATTTGGAATAACTTTGGTTTTTTGGAAAAAAAAAAAAAAGACGGATGTCGGATGCAACAATTCACTAAAAATCAGTAATTGAAGCTAGCCCTTTCAAAGTTGCTGGACACGTAGGAGACAGTCTAAAGCCTACTCTCAGCAAAAGGTAGGCTAATCGGAGCTACGCTGAGCGAGCTGTGGTCCCGCAGAGTTGGAAAAAAAAAGAAAACGCACGAAATTACGAAATCCTGCCAAATTTACATCTCTTTTTGGGCCAGGGTTAGGGTTAGGGTTAGGGTTAGGGTTAGGGTTAGGGTTAGGGTTAGGGTTAGGGTTAGGGTTAGGGTTAGGGTTAGGGTTAGGGTTAGGGTTAGGGTTAGGGTAGGGGATCTGAGCCACGATGGCCCGCGGGCCATCCCTATCTTTCCCATGTTAAACCTAATTTATGCAAATTTATGCAAGTATGCAAATAAAAAAAAGTAGCTCCTCCCACTTTTGTAAAGTACCCTACCAAACTTAGGAGATCGAGGTACCCCACTAAAACCACACCCCCGAGGCTCTACGACCTTCAGGGGCGGAGTTACACTTTTTTGGCTCCACCCCCCCCCGCCGGAAGCCAGGGAAAGGGGGCGGAGCCTATTTTTTTGCACATTCGAACTCCTTGGAGGCGTGGCTACAGATCCCCCCTACTTTGGTTAGGCCACGCCCACCGGAAGTTTGCTATGTAAACCCTAGTGAAACCCTAGTTTTTTTTACTAAGTGTTTCAGCCAAAATCCTTCCTCAGGGGATGTGATAGGAGTGCGTTTCAGGTCATTTGGAGTCGAATGGTACTATCGCCGGAAGTACTTTTTTTTTTTTACATAGGAAAAGTACTTATGTTTTTTTTTTTTTTTTTTTTTTTTTTTTTTTGGTGGGAAAATTAAGTATAGCCATGTAGGTACTCTACAGACTCCATTTTTGGCGAGGAGCCCGAAAAAATAGGTTTTACCTGGATCCGAATTTCGGCAAATTTTAGGAGTGCTCCAAATGACACCAAAGTTACAGGGAAGCTTCATCATGATGAGAAGATACGCCTGAACGAGTTTGGTGTCATTTGGAAAAACTTTGGTCAAAAAAAAAAAAAAAAAAGACACCAAAGTTACAGGGATTCTTCATCATGATGAGAAGATACGCCTGAACGAGTTTGGTGTCATTTGGAATAACTTTGGTTTTTTTGAAAAAAAAAAAAAAGACGGATGTCGGATGCAACAATTCACTAAAAATCAGTAATTGAAGCTAGCCCTTTCAAAGTTGCTGGACACGTAGGAGACAGTCTAAAGCCTACTCTCAGCAAAGGGTAGGCTAATCGGAGCTACGCTGAGCGAGCTGTGGTCCCGCAGAGTTGAAAAAAATAAGAAAACGCAGGAAATTACGAAATCCTGCAAAATTTACATCTCTTTTTGGGCCAGGGACACAGTTCCACTCAACCTTGAGCCGAAATTTTGGCTACAGTGTATGTTGACAACCCCTAGTACATGCTCAAACCGTCATTTTGGTTGTAGCTTCAATTACTGAATTTTAGTGAATATAAAGATACGACATTTTTTTTGTCAAGAAAAAAAGTTCCGTTTTGACCTCCCATTTTTTGTGGGCTGAAAGAGGAGTGTGAGAGGAGTTCCCACAAAAAAAATTAGAATTTTAAGTGACTTCCCCTAGGAGTTATTCAGGTTTGATTTTTTTTTTTTTTTTTTTTTTTTTTTTTTTTGATTTTTGATTTTTTTTTTTTATAGCCATGTAGGTACTCTAAGGACTCCATTTTTGGCGAGGAGCCCGAAAACCGAGTTCATTTTGGCCAAAAAGCAAGGGAAATGGCCGAAACGCGACTTCCGATTTTTAGGGGGCGTTTTGACCTCCCATTTTTTGTGGGCGGGAAGAGGGGTGTGAGAGGAGTTCCCCCAAGAAAGGACAGCCTTCTAGTCCTTTTACTTTAGGAGTTATTAGCACCCCTAGTTTCAACATTTTTAAACGATTGGACCGCCCCCCTGCCTAGGGGGAGGGGACTTGTGCTAATCTTTTCTCAGGATCTGCTCTCCTATAGGAGGGCTACATGCTCCAATTGAAATTATAGCTCCAGGTGGTCCAGGGGAGTTAATTGACAACCCTAGCTGAAATTTGCACTAGGTTGTTAGGGTTGTAGACCGTTGACCCATTGTGAAGGGCTAAGTTGGAACTAGGGTTAGGAAGTTAGACATGTAGTCTTATGTAGTTTTATGCGCTGGTCCCGAATATGGGCGGGGCTTCCGCCGGAAGTGACCGGAAGTGGGTGTAAATAGGCTTTGAACATGGCATTTTGGCCAACCCTAGGCTGTTTTGAGGGAGGGTTGTTGGGGGGGTGTCATATGAGCATGAATTGGGTTGATTGGAGTCGTTTGGTGAAACGGCTAAGAGACTTTTTTTTTTTTTTTGTATGGGAAAAGTACTTGTGTTTTTTTTTTTTTTTTTTTTTTTGAAAAGTGTTGAAATTTTACCAAGTGTTTGGGTGGTTAGGGTTTTGAGTGTTTTTTTGTGGGGTTGTGTTAGGAGCACGTTTCATGCGATTTGGGAGTTTTGAAGTACTTGGTGTGTTTTTTTTTTTTTCATTATTAATTTTTTTTTTTTTTTTTATAGGCATGTAGGTACTCTAAGGACTCCATTTTTGGCGAGGAGCTCGAAAAACGACTTCATTTTGGCCAAAAAGCAAGGGAAATGGCCCAAAATGGCCCAAACGCGTTATTTAAAAAAAAAAAAATTTTTTTTTTTTTTTGTAATTTTTTTTTTTTTTTTTTATAGCCATGTAGGTACTCTAAGGACTCCATTTTTGGCGAGGAGCTCGAAAAACGACTTCATTTTGGCCAAAAAGCAAGGGAAATGGCCCAAAATGGCCCAAACGCGTTTTTTTTTTTTTTTTTTTTTTTTTTTAATTTTATTTTGAAATTTTTTGTTTTTTTCATAGCCAAGTAACCACTCTAACGACTGGGAATATTACGGGGAACTTGAAAAACTACTTTTTAGCTTGATCCGAGCAAGGGAAATTCTACTTCCTGTTTTGGTCATTTTCTTTTATTTTGAAGGCCAAAAACAGGAAGTGGTTTTTTTGCTAACTATTTTAACTTTTTTTTTTTTTTTTTTTTTTTTAATTTTATTTTGAAATTTTTTATTTTTTTCATAGCCAAGTAACCACTCTAACAACTGGGAATATTACGGGGAACTTGAATAACTACTTTTTAGCTTGATCCGAGCAAGGGAAATTCTACTTCCTGTTTTGGTCATTTTCTTTTATTTTGAAGGCCAAAAACAGGAAGTGGTTTTTTTGCTAACTATTTTAACTTTTTTTTTTTTTTTTTTTTTTTTTTTTTTTTAGCTAATGCTAAGCTAACTTTTTTTTTTCTTTTTTTTTATGCTAAGCTAATGCTAAGCTAACATGCTAGCAACTTTTTTTTTTATGCTAAGCTAATGCTAAGCTAACATGCTAGCAACTTTTTTTTTTATGCTAAGCTAATGCTAAGCTAACATGCTAGCAACTTTTTTTTTCTTTTTTTATGCTAAGCTAATGCTAAGCTAACATGCTAGCAACTTTTTTTTAGGGATCAAATTAAAACGTGAATTGGAGGGGTTAAGGTGTGTATTTGTGGTGGGATGGGGTTAGGGTTAGGGTTAGGGTTAGGGTTAGGGTTAGGGTTAGGGTTAGGGTTAGGGTTAGGATATAGGGTACGTTGCCCAACGCTTTCGTCAAACTTCCCGCCAAAATCAGCTATCCATAACTCTGAGTATTTTATTGAGAGTAGGTGTGATGGAAATACATGATGTATTAAAAGATGAAGTGGCCACGCCCACCGGAAGTGGGCGTAAACATTATTTTAAAAAGTTTTCAATGTAAAAGTGAAAAGTGAACTGCTATCCATAGCATAATCCTGCCGGCTACCCCCCCTAATTCGACTATGGGCTTTCCAACGCACATTTTATAAATTGTGTACGACCTTCAGGGGCGGAGCTATGGCCGTTTTAAAATAAAAAAAGTAAAAATTCAAACATGTTTTTTTTTCACCAAACACATCCTATATGACGTAGTTTTGGTCGCTGAGCACGAATATCAAGTCTATTTTTGGGTACGACTTCCGGTTCCGGAGATATGGCCGTTTAAAAAAAAAAAAAAAAGTGTTGAAATTTTACTAAGTGTTTGAGCCAAAATCCTTCCTCAGGGGATGTGATAGGAGTGCGTTTCAGGTCATTTGGAGTCGAATGGTACTAGGGTTGAAAGTTGTTTTTAGGGTTGTTTTTTACATAGGAAAAGTACTTGTGTTTTTTTTTTTTTTTTTTTCATTAATTTTTTTTTTTTTTTTTTATAGCCATGTAGGTACTCTAAGGACTCCATTTTTGGCGAGGAGCCCGAAAAAATAGGTTTTACCTGGATCCGAGTTTCGGCAAATTTTAGGAGTGCTCCAAATGACACCAAAGTTACAGGGAAGCTTCATCATGATGAGAAGATACGCCTGAACGAGTTTGGTGTCATTTGGAAAAACTTTGGTCAAAAAAAAAAAAAAAAAAGACACCAAAGTTACAGGGATTCTTCATCATGATGAGAAGATACGCCTGAACGAGTTTGGTGTCATTTGGAATAACTTTGGTTTTTTTGAAAAAAAAAAAAAAGACGGATGTCGGATGCAACAATTCACTAAAAATCAGTAATTGAAGCTAGCCCTTTCAAAGTTGCTGGACACGTAGGAGACAGTCTAAAGCCTACTCTCAGCAAAGGGTAGGCTAATCGGAGCTACGCTGAGCGAGCTGTGGTCCCGCAGAGTTGAAAAAAATAAGAAAACGCAGGAAATTACGAAATCCTGCAAAATTTACATCTCTTTTTGGGCCAGGGACACAGTTCCACTCAACCTTGAGCCGAAATTTTGGCTACAGTGTATGTTGACAACCCCTAGTACATGCTCAAACCGTCATTTTGGTTGTAGCTTCAATTACTGAATTTTAGTGAATATAAAGATACGACATTTTTTTTGTCAAGAAAAAAAGTTCCGTTTTGACCTCCCATTTTTTGTGGGCTGAAAGAGGAGTGTGAGAGGAGTTCCCACAAAAAAAATTAGAATTTTAAGTGACTTCCCCTAGGAGTTATTCAGGTTTGATTTTTTTTTTTTTTTTTTTTTTTTTTTTTTTTGATTTTTGATTTTTTTTTTTTATAGCCATGTAGGTACTCTAAGGACTCCATTTTTGGCGAGGAGCCCGAAAACCGAGTTCATTTTGGCCAAAAAGCAAGGGAAATGGCCGAAACGCGACTTCCGATTTTTAGGGGGCGTTTTGACCTCCCATTTTTTGTGGGCGGGAAGAGGGGTGTGAGAGGAGTTCCCCCAAGAAAGGACAGCCTTCTAGTCCTTTTACTTTAGGAGTTATTAGCACCCCTAGTTTCAACATTTTTAAACGATTGGACCGCCCCCCTGCCTAGGGGGAGGGGACTTGTGCTAATCTTTTCTCAGGATCTGCTCTCCTATAGGAGGGCTACATGCTCCAATTGAAATTATAGCTCCAGGTGGTCCAGGGGAGTTAATTGACAACCCTAGCTGAAATTTGCACTAGGTTGTTAGGGTTGTAGACCGTTGACCCATTGTGAAGGGCTAAGTTGGAACTAGGGTTAGGAAGTTAGACATGTAGTCTTATGTAGTTTTATGCGCTGGTCCCGAATATGGGCGGGGCTTCCGCCGGAAGTGACCGGAAGTGGGTGTAAATAGGCTTTGAACATGGCATTTTGGCCAACCCTAGGCTGTTTTGAGGGAGGGTTGTTGGGGGGGTGTCATATGAGCATGAATTGGGTTGATTGGAGTCGTTTGGTGAAACGGCTAAGAGACTTTTTTTTTTTTTTTGTATGGGAAAAGTACTTGTGTTTTTTTTTTTTTTTTTTTTTTTGAAAAGTGTTGAAATTTTACCAAGTGTTTGGGTGGTTAGGGTTTTGAGTGTTTTTTTGTGGGGTTGTGTTAGGAGCACGTTTCATGCGATTTGGGAGTTTTGAAGTACTTGGTGTGTTTTTTTTTTTTTCATTATTAATTTTTTTTTTTTTTTTTATAGGCATGTAGGTACTCTAAGGACTCCATTTTTGGCGAGGAGCTCGAAAAACGACTTCATTTTGGCCAAAAAGCAAGGGAAATGGCCCAAAATGGCCCAAACGCGTTATTTAAAAAAAAAAAAATTTTTTTTTTTTTTTGTAATTTTTTTTTTTTTTTTTTATAGCCATGTAGGTACTCTAAGGACTCCATTTTTGGCGAGGAGCTCGAAAAACGACTTCATTTTGGCCAAAAAGCAAGGGAAATGGCCCAAAATGGCCCAAACGCGTTTTTTTTTTTTTTTTTTTTTTTTTTTAATTTTATTTTGAAATTTTTTGTTTTTTTCATAGCCAAGTAACCACTCTAACGACTGGGAATATTACGGGGAACTTGAAAAACTACTTTTTAGCTTGATCCGAGCAAGGGAAATTCTACTTCCTGTTTTGGTCATTTTCTTTTATTTTGAAGGCCAAAAACAGGAAGTGGTTTTTTTGCTAACTATTTTAACTTTTTTTTTTTTTTTTTTTTTTTTAATTTTATTTTGAAATTTTTTATTTTTTTCATAGCCAAGTAACCACTCTAACAACTGGGAATATTACGGGGAACTTGAATAACTACTTTTTAGCTTGATCCGAGCAAGGGAAATTCTACTTCCTGTTTTGGTCATTTTCTTTTATTTTGAAGGCCAAAAACAGGAAGTGGTTTTTTTGCTAACTATTTTAACTTTTTTTTTTTTTTTTTTTTTTTTTTTTTTTTAGCTAATGCTAAGCTAACTTTTTTTTTTCTTTTTTTTTATGCTAAGCTAATGCTAAGCTAACATGCTAGCAACTTTTTTTTTTATGCTAAGCTAATGCTAAGCTAACATGCTAGCAACTTTTTTTTTTATGCTAAGCTAATGCTAAGCTAACATGCTAGCAACTTTTTTTTTCTTTTTTTATGCTAAGCTAATGCTAAGCTAACATGCTAGCAACTTTTTTTTAGGGATCAAATTAAAACGTGAATTGGAGGGGTTAAGGTGTGTATTTGTGGTGGGATGGGGTTAGGGTTAGGGTTAGGGTTAGGGTTAGGGTTAGGGTTAGGGTTAGGGTTAGGGTTAGGATATAGGGTACGTTGCCCAACGCTTTCGTCAAACTTCCCGCCAAAATCAGCTATCCATAACTCTGAGTATTTTATTGAGAGTAGGTGTGATGGAAATACATGATGTATTAAAAGATGAAGTGGCCACGCCCACCGGAAGTGGGCGTAAACATTATTTTAAAAAGTTTTCAATGTAAAAGTGAAAAGTGAACTGCTATCCATAGCATAATCCTGCCGGCTACCCCCCCTAATTCGACTATGGGCTTTCCAACGCACATTTTATAAATTGTGTACGACCTTCAGGGGCGGAGCTATGGCCGTTTTAAAATAAAAAAAGTAAAAATTCAAACATGTTTTTTTTTCACCAAACACATCCTATATGACGTAGTTTTGGTCGCTGAGCACGAATATCAAGTCTATTTTTGGGTACGACTTCCGGTTCCGGAGATATGGCCGTTTAAAAAAAAAAAAAAAAGTGTTGAAATTTTACTAAGTGTTTGAGCCAAAATCCTTCCTCAGGGGATGTGATAGGAGTGCGTTTCAGGTCATTTGGAGTCGAATGGTACTAGGGTTGAAAGTTGTTTTTAGGGTTGTTTTTTACATAGGAAAAGTACTTGTGTTTTTTTTTTTTTTTTTTTCATTAATTTTTTTTTTTTTTTTTTATAGCCATGTAGGTACTCTAAGGACTCCATTTTTGGCGAGGAGCCCGAAAAAATAGGTTTTACCTGGATCCGAGTTTCGGCAAATTTTAGGAGTGCTCCAAATGACACCAAAGTTACAGGGAAGCTTCATCATGATGAGAAGATACGCCTGAACGAGTTTGGTGTCATTTGGAAAAACTTTGGTCAAAAAAAAAAAAAAAAAAAAGGCCAAAGTCACAGGGATTCTTCATCATGATGAGAAGATACGCCTGAACGAGTTTGGTGTCATTTGGAATAACTTTGGTTTTTTGGAAAAAAAAAAAAAAGACGGATGTCGGATGCAACAATTCACTAAAAATCAGTAATTGAAGCTAGCCCTTTCAAAGTTGCTGGACACGTAGGAGACAGTCTAAAGCCTACTCTCAGCAAAAGGTAGGCTAATCGGAGCTACGCTGAGCGAGCTGTGGTCCCGCAGAGTTGGAAAAAAAAAGAAAACGCACGAAATTACGAAATCCTGCCAAATTTACATCTCTTTTTGGGCCAGGGTTAGGGTTAGGGTTAGGGTTAGGGTTAGGGTTAGGGTTAGGGTTAGGGTTAGGGTTAGGGTTAGGGTTAGGGTTAGGGTTAGGGTTAGGGTTAGGGTAGGGGATCTGAGCCACGATGGCCCGCGGGCCATCCCTATCTTTCCCATGTTAAACCTAATTTATGCAAATTTATGCAAGTATGCAAATAAAAAAAAGTAGCTCCTCCCACTTTTGTAAAGTACCCTACCAAACTTAGGAGATCGAGGTACCCCACTAAAACCACACCCCCGAGGCTCTACGACCTTCAGGGGCGGAGTTACACTTTTTTGGCTCCACCCCCCCCCGCCGGAAGCCAGGGAAAGGGGGCGGAGCCTATTTTTTTGCACATTCGAACTCCTTGGAGGCGTGGCTACAGATCCCCCCTACTTTGGTTAGGCCACGCCCACCGGAAGTTTGCTATGTAAACCCTAGTGAAACCCTAGTTTTTTTTACTAAGTGTTTCAGCCAAAATCCTTCCTCAGGGGATGTGATAGGAGTGCGTTTCAGGTCATTTGGAGTCGAATGGTACTATCGCCGGAAGTACTTTTTTTTTTTTACATAGGAAAAGTACTTATGTTTTTTTTTTTTTTTTTTTTTTTTTTTTTTTGGTGGGAAAATTAAGTATAGCCATGTAGGTACTCTACAGACTCCATTTTTGGCGAGGAGCCCGAAAAAATAGGTTTTACCTGGATCCGAATTTCGGCAAATTTTAGGAGTGCTCCAAATGACACCAAAGTTACAGGGAAGCTTCATCATGATGAGAAGATACGCCTGAACGAGTTTGGTGTCATTTGGAAAAACTTTGGTCAAAAAAAAAAAAAAAAAAGACACCAAAGTTACAGGGATTCTTCATCATGATGAGAAGATACGCCTGAACGAGTTTGGTGTCATTTGGAATAACTTTGGTTTTTTTGAAAAAAAAAAAAAAGACGGATGTCGGATGCAACAATTCACTAAAAATCAGTAATTGAAGCTAGCCCTTTCAAAGTTGCTGGACACGTAGGAGACAGTCTAAAGCCTACTCTCAGCAAAGGGTAGGCTAATCGGAGCTACGCTGAGCGAGCTGTGGTCCCGCAGAGTTGAAAAAAATAAGAAAACGCAGGAAATTACGAAATCCTGCAAAATTTACATCTCTTTTTGGGCCAGGGACACAGTTCCACTCAACCTTGAGCCGAAATTTTGGCTACAGTGTATGTTGACAACCCCTAGTACATGCTCAAACCGTCATTTTGGTTGTAGCTTCAATTACTGAATTTTAGTGAATATAAAGATACGACATTTTTTTTGTCAAGAAAAAAAGTTCCGTTTTGACCTCCCATTTTTTGTGGGCTGAAAGAGGAGTGTGAGAGGAGTTCCCACAAAAAAAATTAGAATTTTAAGTGACTTCCCCTAGGAGTTATTCAGGTTTGATTTTTTTTTTTTTTTTTTTTTTTTTTTTTTTTGATTTTTGATTTTTTTTTTTTATAGCCATGTAGGTACTCTAAGGACTCCATTTTTGGCGAGGAGCCCGAAAACCGAGTTCATTTTGGCCAAAAAGCAAGGGAAATGGCCGAAACGCGACTTCCGATTTTTAGGGGGCGTTTTGACCTCCCATTTTTTGTGGGCGGGAAGAGGGGTGTGAGAGGAGTTCCCCCAAGAAAGGACAGCCTTCTAGTCCTTTTACTTTAGGAGTTATTAGCACCCCTAGTTTCAACATTTTTAAACGATTGGACCGCCCCCCTGCCTAGGGGGAGGGGACTTGTGCTAATCTTTTCTCAGGATCTGCTCTCCTATAGGAGGGCTACATGCTCCAATTGAAATTATAGCTCCAGGTGGTCCAGGGGAGTTAATTGACAACCCTAGCTGAAATTTGCACTAGGTTGTTAGGGTTGTAGACCGTTGACCCATTGTGAAGGGCTAAGTTGGAACTAGGGTTAGGAAGTTAGACATGTAGTCTTATGTAGTTTTATGCGCTGGTCCCGAATATGGGCGGGGCTTCCGCCGGAAGTGACCGGAAGTGGGTGTAAATAGGCTTTGAACATGGCATTTTGGCCAACCCTAGGCTGTTTTGAGGGAGGGTTGTTGGGGGGGTGTCATATGAGCATGAATTGGGTTGATTGGAGTCGTTTGGTGAAACGGCTAAGAGACTTTTTTTTTTTTTTTGTATGGGAAAAGTACTTGTGTTTTTTTTTTTTTTTTTTTTTTTGAAAAGTGTTGAAATTTTACCAAGTGTTTGGGTGGTTAGGGTTTTGAGTGTTTTTTTGTGGGGTTGTGTTAGGAGCACGTTTCATGCGATTTGGGAGTTTTGAAGTACTTTGTGTTTTTTTTGTTAGGGTTAGGGTTAGGGTTAGGGTTAGGGTTAGGGTTAGGGTTAGGGTTAGGGTTAGGGTTAGGGTTAGGGTTAGGGTTAGGGTTAGGGTTAGGGTTAGGGTTAGGGTTAGGGTTAGGGTTAGGGTTAGGGTTAGGGTTAGGGTTAGGGTTAGGGTAGGAGATCTGAGCCACGATCATACGGGGTATGATCCTATCTTTCCCATGTTAAACCTAATTTATGCAAATTTATTCAAGATATGCAAATAAAAAAAAGTAGCTCCTCCCACTTTGGCAAAGTACCCTACCAAACTTAGGAGATCGAGGTACCCCACTAAAACCACACCCCCGAGGCTCTACGACCTTCGGGGGCGGAGTTACCCTTTTTTGGCTCCACCCCCCCCCGCCGGAAGCCAGGGAAAGGGGGCGGAGCCTATTTTTTTGCACATTCGAACTCCTTGGGGGCGTGGCTACAGATCCCCCCTACTTTGGTTAGGCCACGCCCACCGGAAGTTTGCTATGTAAACCCTAGTGAAACCCTAGTTTTTTTTACTAAGTGTTTCAGCCAAAATCCTTCCTCAGGGGATGTGATAGGAGTGCGTTTCAGGTCATTTGGAGTCGAATGGTACTATCGCCGGAAGTACTTTTTTTTTTTTTATATAGGAAAAGTACTTAGGTTTTTTTTTTTTTTTTT
Source organism: Poromitra crassiceps (assembly GCF_964638095.1). Lineage (NCBI taxonomy): Eukaryota > Metazoa > Chordata > Actinopteri > Beryciformes > Melamphaidae > Poromitra > Poromitra crassiceps. Next base: position 31,027 of record NW_028151900.1, on the reverse strand, counting down.
TTTTTTTTTTTTTGGTGGGAAAATTAAGTATAGCCATGTAGGTACTCTAAGGACTCCATTTTTGGCGAGGAGCCCGAAAAAATAGGTTTTACCTGGATCCGAGTTTCGGCAAATTTTAGGAGTGCTCCAAATGACACCAAAGTTACAGGGATTCTTCATCATGATGAGAAGATACGCCTGAACGAGTTTGGTGTCATTTGGAAAAACTTTGGTCAAAAAAAAAAAAAAAAATGACACCAAAGTTACAGGGATTCTTCATCATGATGAGAAGATACGCCTGAACGAGTTTGGTGTCATTTGGAATAACTTTGGTTTTTTGGAAAAAAAAAAAAAAAGACGGATGTCGGATGCAACAATTCAGTAAAAATCAGTAATTGAAGCTAGCCCTTTCAAAGTTGCTGGACACGTAGGAGACAGTCTAAAGCCTACTCTCAGCAAAGGGTAGGCTAATCGGAGCTACGCTGAGCGAGCTGTGGTCCCGCAGAGTTGAAAAAAAAAAGAAAACGCAGGAAATTACGAAATCCTGCAAAATTTACATCTCTTTTTGGGCCAGGGACACAGTTCCACTCAACCTTGAGCCGAAATTTTGGCTACAGTGTATGTTGACAACCCCTAGTACATGCTCAAACCGTCATTTTGGTTGTAGCTTCAATTACTGAATTTTAGTGAATATAAAGATACGACATTTTTTTTGTAAAGAAAAAAAGTTCCGTTTTGACCTCTCATTTTTTGTGGGCTGAAAGAGGAGTGTGAGAGGAGTTCCCACAAAAAAAATTAGAATTTTAAGTGACTTCCCCTAGGAGTTATTCAGGTTTGATTTTTTTTTTTTTTTTTTTTTTTTTTTTTTGATTTTTGATTTTTTTTTTTTATAGCCATGTAGGTACTCTAAGGACTCCATTTTTGGCGAGGAGCCCGAAAACCGAGTTCATTTTGGCCAAAAAGCAAGGGAAATGGCCGAAACGCGACTTCCGATTTTTAGGGGGCGTTTTGACCTCCCATTTTTTGTGGGCGGGAAGAGGGGTGTGAGAGGAGTTCCCCCAAGAAAGGACAGCCTTCTAGTCCTTTTACTTTAGGAGTTATTAGCACCCCTAGTTTCAACATTTTTAAACGATTGGACCGCCCCCCTGCCTAGGGGGAGGGGACTTGTGCTAATCTTTTCTCAGGATCTGCTCTCCTATAGGAGGGCTACATGCTCCAATTGAAATTATAGCTCCAGGTGGTCCAGGGGAGTTAATTGACAACCCTAGCTGAAATTTGCACTAGGTTGTTAGGGTTGTAGACCGTTGACCCATTGTGAAGGGCTAAGTTGGAACTAGGGTTAGGAAGTTAGACATGTAGTCTTATGTAGTTTTATGCGCTGGTCCCGAATATGGGCGGGGCTTCCGCCGGAAGTGACCGGAAGTGGGTGTAAATAGGCTTTGAACATGGCATTTTGGCCAACCCTAGGCTGTTTTGAGGGAGGGTTGTTGGGGGGGTGTCATATGAGCATGAATTGGGTTGATTGGAGTCGTTTGGTGAAACGGCAGGGAGAGTTTTTTTTTTTTTTTGTATGGGAAAAGTACTTGGGTTTTTTTTTTTTTTTTTTTTTTTTGAAAAGTGTTGAAATTTTACCAAGTGTTTGGGTGGTTAGGGTTTTGAGTGTTTTTTTGTGGGGTTGTGTTAGGAGCACGTTTCATGCGATTTGGGAGTTTGGAAGTACTTGGTGTTTTTTTTGTTTTTTTTTCATTAAATTTTTTTTTTTTTTTTATAGCCATGTAGGTACTCTAAGGACTCCATTTTTGGCGAGGAGCTCGAAAAACGACTTCATTTTGGCCAAAAAGCAAGGGAAATGGCCCAAAATGGCCCAAACGCGTTTTTTTTTTTTTTTTTTTTTTTTTAATTTTATTTTGAAATTTTTTGTTTTTTTCATAGCCAAGTAACCACTCTAACGACTGGGAATATTACTGGGAACTTGAATAACTACTTTTTAGCTTGATCCGAGCAAGGGAAATTCTACTTCCTGTTTTGGTCATTTTCTTTTATTTTGAAGGCCAAAAACAGGAAGTGGTTTTTTTGCTAACTATTTTAACTTTTTTTTTTTTTTTTTTTTTTTTTTTTTTTTGAAATTATTATTTTTTTTCATAGCCAAGTAACCACTCTAACGACTGGGAATATTACGGGGAACTTGAATAACTACTTTTTAGCTTGATCCGAGCAAGGGAAATTCTACTTCCTGTTTTGGTCATTTTCTTTTATTTTGAAGGCCAAAAACAGGAAGTGGTTTTTTTGCTAACTATTTTAACTTTTTTTTTTTTTTTTTTTTTTTTTTTTAGGGCCCAGGGCCTAGGGTTAGGCCCAGATCCAATTAAAACGTGAATTGGAGGGGTTAAGGTGTGTATTTATGATAGGGTTAGGGTTAGGGTTAGGGTTAGGGTTAGGGTTAGGGTTAGGGTTAGGGTTAGGGTTAGGGTTAGGGTTAGGGTTAGGGTTAGGGTTAGGGTTAGGGTTAGGGTTAGGGTTAGGGTTAGGGTTAGGGTTAGGTAATAGGGTACGTTGCTCACTACTTTCGTCAAACTTCGAGCAAAACTTGTGGGATCATAGGCTCCACCCATTTATGTAAAGTAGAGGAGGGGGAAATACATGATGTATTAAAAGGACAAGTGGCCACGCCCACCGGAAGTGGGCGTAAACATTATTTTAAAAAGTTTTCAATGTAAAAGTGAAAAGTCAACATGGGATCATAGCTTAATCCTGCCGGCTACCCCCCCTAATTCGGGTACGGGCTTTCCAACGCACATTTTATAAAGTGTGTACGACCTTCAGGGGCGGAGCTATGGCCGTTTTAAAACAATAAAAAATAAAAAAAATAAAAATTCAAACATGTTTTTTTTTCACCAAACACATCCTATATGACGTAGTTTTGGTCGCTGAGCACGAATATCAAGTTTATTTTTGGGTACGACTTCCGGTTCCGGAGATATGGCCGTTTAAAAAAAAAAAAAAAAGTGTTGAAATTTTACCAAGTGTTTGAGCCGAAATCCTTCCTCAGGGGATGTGATAGGAGTGCGTTTCAGGTCATTTGGAGTCGAATGGTACTAGGGTTGAAAGTTGTTTTTAGGGTTGTTTTTTACATAGGAAAAGTACTTAGGTTTTTTTTTTTTTTTTTTTCCAATTGTTTTTTTTTTTTTTTTATAGCCATGTAGGTACTCTAAGGACTCCATTTTTGGCGAGGAGCCCGAAAAAATAGGTTTTACCTGGATCCGAGTTTCGGCAAATTTTAGGAGTGCTCCAAATGACACCAAAGTTACAGGGATTCTTCATCATGATGAGAAGATACGCCTGAACGAGTTTGGTGTCATTTGGAATAACTTTGGTTTTTTTGGAAAAAAAAAAAAAAGACGGATGTCGGATGCAACAATTCAGTAAAAATCAGTAATTGAAGCTAGCCCTTTCAAAGTTGCTGGACACGTAGGAGACAGTCTAAAGCCTACTCTCAGCAAAGGGTAGGCTAATCGGAGCTACGCTGAGCGAGCTGTGGTCCCGCAGATTTGGAAAAAAAAAAAAAAACGCACGAAATTACGAAATCCAGCAAAATTGACATCTCTTTTTGTCAATTTGACACAGTTCCACTCAACCTTGAGCCGAAATTTTGGCTACAGTGTATGTTGACAACCCCTAGTACATGCTCAAACCGTCATTTTGGTTGTAGCTTCAATTACTGAATTTTAGTGAATATAAAGATACGACATTTTTTTTGTAAAGAAAAAAAGTTCCGTTTTGACCTCCCATTTTTTGTGGGCTGAGAGGGGGGAGTGAGAGGAGTTCCCACAAAAAAAATTAGAATTTTAAGTGACTTCCCCTAGGAGTTATTCAGGTTTGATTTTTTTTTTTTTTTTTTTTTTTTTTTTAGGGTTTTTTTTTTTTTTTTTTTATAGCCATGTAGGTACTCTAAGGACTCCATTTTTGGCGAGGAGCCCGAAAACCGAGTTCATTTTGGCCAAAAAGCAAGGGAAATGGCCGAAACGCGACTTCCGATTTTTAGGGGGCGTTTTGACCTCCCATTTTTTGTGGGCGGGAAGAGGGGTGTGAGAGGAGTTCCCCCAAGAAAGGACAGCCTTCTAGTCCTTTTACTTTAGGAGTTATTAGCACCCCTAGTTTCAACATTTTTTAACGATTGGACCGCCCCCCTGCCTAGGGGGAGGGGACTTGTGCTAATCTTTTCTCAGGATCTGCTCTCCTATAGGAGGGCTACATGCTCCAATTGAAATTATAGCTCCAGGTGGTCCAGGGGAGTTAATTGACAACCCTAGCTGAAATTTGCACTAGGTTGTTAGGGTTGTAGACCGTTGACCCATTGTGAAGGGCTAAGTTGGAACTAGGGTTAGGAAGTTAGACATGTAGTCTTATGTAGTTTTATGCGCTGGTCCCGAATATGGGCGGGGCTTCCGCCGGAAGTGACCGGAAGTGGGTGTAAATAGGCTTTGAACATGGCATTTTGGCCAACCCTAGGCTGTTTTGAGGGAGGGTTGTTGGGGGGGTGTCATATGAGCATGAATTGGGTTGATTGGAGTCGTTTGGTGAAACGGCAGGGAGAGTTTTTTTTTTTTTTTGTATGGGAAAAGTACTTGGTTTTTTTTTTTTTTTTTTTTTTTTTTGAAAAGTGTTGAAATTTTACCAAGTGTTTGGGTGGTTAGGGTTTTGAGTGTTTTTTTGTGGGGTTGTGTTAGGAGCACGTTTCATGCGATTTGGGAGTTTTGAAGTACTTTGTGTTTTTTTTTTTTTTTTATTATTAATTTTTTTTTTTTTTTTTATAGGCATGTAGGTACTCTAAGGACTCCATTTTTGGCGAGGAGCTCGAAAAACGACTTCATTTTGGCCAAAAAGCAAGGGAAATGGCCCAAAATGGCCCAAACGCGTTTTTTTTTTTTTTTTTTTTTTTTTTTTTAATTTTATTTTGAAATTTTTTGTTTTTTTCATAGCCAAGTAACCACTCTAACGACTGGGAATATTACGGGGAACTTGAATAACTACTTTTTAGCTTGATCCGAGCAAGGGAAATTCTACTTCCTGTTTTGGTCATTTTCTTTTATTTTGAAGGCCAAAAACAGGAAGTGGTTTTTTTTGCTAACTATTTTAACTTTTTTTTTTTTTTTTTTTTGAAATTTTTTTTTTGAAATTTTTTTTTTTTTTCATAGCCAAGTAACCACTCTAACGACTGGGAATATTACGGGGAACTTGAATAACTACTTTTTAGCTTGATCCGAGCAAGGGAAATTCTACTTCCTGTTTTGGTCATTTTCTTTTATTTTGAAGGCCAAAAACAGGAAGTGGTTTTTTTGCTAACTATTTTAACTTTTTTTTTTTTTTTTTTTTTTAGGGTTAGGGTTAGGGTTAGGGTTAGGGTTAGGGTTAGGGTTAGGGTAGGAGATCTGAGCCACGGTTAGGGTTAGGGTTAGGGTTAGGGTTAGGGTTAGGGTTAGGGTTAGGGTTAGGGTTAGGGTTAGGGTTAGGGTTAGGGTTAGGGTTAGGGTTAGGGTTAGGGTTAGGGTTAGGGTTAGGGTTAGGGTTAGGGTTAGGGTTAGGGTTAGGGTTAGGATATAGGGTACGTTGCCCAACGCTTTCGTCAAACTTCCCGCCAAAATCAGCTATCCATAACTCTGAGTATTTTATTGAGAGTAGGTGTGATGGAAATACATGATGTATTAAAAGATGAAGTGGCCACGCCCACCGGAAGTGGGCGTAAACATTATTTTAAAAAGTTTTCAATGTAAAAGTGAAAAGTGAACTGCTATCCATAGCATAATCCTGCCGGCTACCCCCCCTAATTCGACTATGGGCTTTCCAACGCACATTTTATAAATTGTGTACGACCTTCAGGGGCGGAGCTATGGCCGTTTTAAAATAAAAAAAGTAAAAATTCAAACATGTTTTTTTTTCACCAAACACATCCAGGGTAGGGTTAGGGTTAGGGTTAGGGTTAGGGTTAGGGTTAGGGTTAGGGTTAGGGTTAGGGTTAGGGTTAGGGTTAGGGTTAGGGTTAGGGTTAGGGTTAGGGTTAGGGTTAGGGTTAGGGTTAGGGTTAGGGTTAGGGTTAGGGTTAGGGTTAGGTAATAGGGTACGTTGCTCACTACTTTCGTCAAACTTCGAGCAAAACTTGTGGGATCATAGGCTCCACCCATTTATGTAAAGTAGAGGAGGGGGAAATACATGATGTATTAAAAGGACAAGTGGCCACGCCCACCGGAAGTGGGCGTAAACATTATTTTAAAAAGTTTTCAATGTAAAAGTGAAAAGTCAACATGGGATCATAGCTTAATCCTGCCGGCTACCCCCCCTAATTCGGGTACGGGCTTTCCAACGCACATTTTATAAAGTGTGTACGACCTTCAGGGGCGGAGCTATGGCCGTTTTAAAACAATAAAAAATAAAAAAAATAAAAATTCAAACATGTTTTTTTTTCACCAAACACATCCTATATGACGTAGTTTTGGTCGCTGAGCACGAATATCAAGTTTATTTTTGGGTACGACTTCCGGTTCCGGAGATATGGCCGTTTAAAAAAAAAAAAAAAAGTGTTGAAATTTTACCAAGTGTTTGAGCCGAAATCCTTCCTCAGGGGATGTGATAGGAGTGCGTTTCAGGTCATTTGGAGTCGAATGGTACTAGGGTTGAAAGTTGTTTTTAGGGTTGTTTTTTACATAGGAAAAGTACTTAGGTTTTTTTTTTTTTTTTTTTCCAATTGTTTTTTTTTTTTTTTTATAGCCATGTAGGTACTCTAAGGACTCCATTTTTGGCGAGGAGCCCGAAAAAATAGGTTTTACCTGGATCCGAGTTTCGGCAAATTTTAGGAGTGCTCCAAATGACACCAAAGTTACAGGGATTCTTCATCATGATGAGAAGATACGCCTGAACGAGTTTGGTGTCATTTGGAATAACTTTGGTTTTTTTGGAAAAAAAAAAAAAAGACGGATGTCGGATGCAACAATTCAGTAAAAATCAGTAATTGAAGCTAGCCCTTTCAAAGTTGCTGGACACGTAGGAGACAGTCTAAAGCCTACTCTCAGCAAAGGGTAGGCTAATCGGAGCTACGCTGAGCGAGCTGTGGTCCCGCAGATTTGGAAAAAAAAAAAAAAACGCACGAAATTACGAAATCCAGCAAAATTGACATCTCTTTTTGTCAATTTGACACAGTTCCACTCAACCTTGAGCCGAAATTTTGGCTACAGTGTATGTTGACAACCCCTAGTACATGCTCAAACCGTCATTTTGGTTGTAGCTTCAATTACTGAATTTTAGTGAATATAAAGATACGACATTTTTTTTGTAAAGAAAAAAAGTTCCGTTTTGACCTCCCATTTTTTGTGGGCTGAGAGGGGGGAGTGAGAGGAGTTCCCACAAAAAAAATTAGAATTTTAAGTGACTTCCCCTAGGAGTTATTCAGGTTTGATTTTTTTTTTTTTTTTTTTTTTTTTTTTAGGGTTTTTTTTTTTTTTTTTTTATAGCCATGTAGGTACTCTAAGGACTCCATTTTTGGCGAGGAGCCCGAAAACCGAGTTCATTTTGGCCAAAAAGCAAGGGAAATGGCCGAAACGCGACTTCCGATTTTTAGGGGGCGTTTTGACCTCCCATTTTTTGTGGGCGGGAAGAGGGGTGTGAGAGGAGTTCCCCCAAGAAAGGACAGCCTTCTAGTCCTTTTACTTTAGGAGTTATTAGCACCCCTAGTTTCAACATTTTTTAACGATTGGACCGCCCCCCTGCCTAGGGGGAGGGGACTTGTGCTAATCTTTTCTCAGGATCTGCTCTCCTATAGGAGGGCTACATGCTCCAATTGAAATTATAGCTCCAGGTGGTCCAGGGGAGTTAATTGACAACCCTAGCTGAAATTTGCACTAGGTTGTTAGGGTTGTAGACCGTTGACCCATTGTGAAGGGCTAAGTTGGAACTAGGGTTAGGAAGTTAGACATGTAGTCTTATGTAGTTTTATGCGCTGGTCCCGAATATGGGCGGGGCTTCCGCCGGAAGTGACCGGAAGTGGGTGTAAATAGGCTTTGAACATGGCATTTTGGCCAACCCTAGGCTGTTTTGAGGGAGGGTTGTTGGGGGGGTGTCATATGAGCATGAATTGGGTTGATTGGAGTCGTTTGGTGAAACGGCAGGGAGAGTTTTTTTTTTTTTTTGTATGGGAAAAGTACTTGGTTTTTTTTTTTTTTTTTTTTTTTTTTGAAAAGTGTTGAAATTTTACCAAGTGTTTGGGTGGTTAGGGTTTTGAGTGTTTTTTTGTGGGGTTGTGTTAGGAGCACGTTTCATGCGATTTGGGAGTTTTGAAGTACTTTGTGTTTTTTTTTTTTTTTTATTATTAATTTTTTTTTTTTTTTTTATAGGCATGTAGGTACTCTAAGGACTCCATTTTTGGCGAGGAGCTCGAAAAACGACTTCATTTTGGCCAAAAAGCAAGGGAAATGGCCCAAAATGGCCCAAACGCGTTTTTTTTTTTTTTTTTTTTTTTTTTTTTAATTTTATTTTGAAATTTTTTGTTTTTTTCATAGCCAAGTAACCACTCTAACGACTGGGAATATTACGGGGAACTTGAATAACTACTTTTTAGCTTGATCCGAGCAAGGGAAATTCTACTTCCTGTTTTGGTCATTTTCTTTTATTTTGAAGGCCAAAAACAGGAAGTGGTTTTTTTTGCTAACTATTTTAACTTTTTTTTTTTTTTTTTTTTTGAAATTTTTTTTTTGAAATTTTTTTTTTTTTTCATAGCCAAGTAACCACTCTAACGACTGGGAATATTACGGGGAACTTGAATAACTACTTTTTAGCTTGATCCGAGCAAGGGAAATTCTACTTCCTGTTTTGGTCATTTTCTTTTATTTTGAAGGCCAAAAACAGGAAGTGGTTTTTTTGCTAACTATTTTAACTTTTTTTTTTTTTTTTTTTTTTAGGGTTAGGGTTAGGGTTAGGGTTAGGGTTAGGGTTAGGGTTAGGGTAGGAGATCTGAGCCACGGTTAGGGTTAGGGTTAGGGTTAGGGTTAGGGTTAGGGTTAGGGTTAGGGTTAGGGTTAGGGTTAGGGTTAGGGTTAGGGTTAGGGTTAGGGTTAGGGTTAGGGTTAGGGTTAGGGTTAGGGTTAGGGTTAGGGTTAGGGTTAGGGTTAGGATATAGGGTACGTTGCCCAACGCTTTCGTCAAACTTCCCGCCAAAATCAGCTATCCATAACTCTGAGTATTTTATTGAGAGTTAGGGTTAGGGTTAGGGTTAGGGTTAGGGTTAGGGTTAGGGTTAGGGTTAGGGTTAGGGGTTAGGGTTAGGGTTAGGGTTAGGGTTAGGGTTAGGGTTAGGGTTAGGGTTAGGTAATAGGGTACGTTGCTCACTACTTTCGTCAAACTTCGAGCAAAACTTGTGGGATCATAGGCTCCACCCATTTATGTAAAGTAGAGGAGGGGGAAATACATGATGTATTAAAAGGACAAGTGGCCACGCCCACCGGAAGTGGGCGTAAACATTATTTTAAAAAGTTTTCAATGTAAAAGTGAAAAGTCAACATGGGATCATAGCTTAATCCTGCCGGCTACCCCCCCTAATTCGGGTACGGGCTTTCCAACGCACATTTTATAAAGTGTGTACGACCTTCAGGGGCGGAGCTATGGCCGTTTTAAAACAATAAAAAATAAAAAAAATAAAAATTCAAACATGTTTTTTTTTCACCAAACACATCCTATATGACGTAGTTTTGGTCGCTGAGCACGAATATCAAGTTTATTTTTGGGTACGACTTCCGGTTCCGGAGATATGGCCGTTTAAAAAAAAAAAAAAAAGTGTTGAAATTTTACCAAGTGTTTGAGCCGAAATCCTTCCTCAGGGGATGTGATAGGAGTGCGTTTCAGGTCATTTGGAGTCGAATGGTACTAGGGTTGAAAGTTGTTTTTAGGGTTGTTTTTTACATAGGAAAAGTACTTAGGTTTTTTTTTTTTTTTTTTTCCAATTGTTTTTTTTTTTTTTTTATAGCCATGTAGGTACTCTAAGGACTCCATTTTTGGCGAGGAGCCCGAAAAAATAGGTTTTACCTGGATCCGAGTTTCGGCAAATTTTAGGAGTGCTCCAAATGACACCAAAGTTACAGGGATTCTTCATCATGATGAGAAGATACGCCTGAACGAGTTTGGTGTCATTTGGAATAACTTTGGTTTTTTTGGAAAAAAAAAAAAAAGACGGATGTCGGATGCAACAATTCAGTAAAAATCAGTAATTGAAGCTAGCCCTTTCAAAGTTGCTGGACACGTAGGAGACAGTCTAAAGCCTACTCTCAGCAAAGGGTAGGCTAATCGGAGCTACGCTGAGCGAGCTGTGGTCCCGCAGATTTGGAAAAAAAAAAAAAAACGCACGAAATTACGAAATCCAGCAAAATTGACATCTCTTTTTGTCAATTTGACACAGTTCCACTCAACCTTGAGCCGAAATTTTGGCTACAGTGTATGTTGACAACCCCTAGTACATGCTCAAACCGTCATTTTGGTTGTAGCTTCAATTACTGAATTTTAGTGAATATAAAGATACGACATTTTTTTTGTAAAGAAAAAAAGTTCCGTTTTGACCTCCCATTTTTTGTGGGCTGAGAGGGGGGAGTGAGAGGAGTTCCCACAAAAAAAATTAGAATTTTAAGTGACTTCCCCTAGGAGTTATTCAGGTTTGATTTTTTTTTTTTTTTTTTTTTTTTTTTTAGGGTTTTTTTTTTTTTTTTTTTATAGCCATGTAGGTACTCTAAGGACTCCATTTTTGGCGAGGAGCCCGAAAACCGAGTTCATTTTGGCCAAAAAGCAAGGGAAATGGCCGAAACGCGACTTCCGATTTTTAGGGGGCGTTTTGACCTCCCATTTTTTGTGGGCGGGAAGAGGGGTGTGAGAGGAGTTCCCCCAAGAAAGGACAGCCTTCTAGTCCTTTTACTTTAGGAGTTATTAGCACCCCTAGTTTCAACATTTTTTAACGATTGGACCGCCCCCCTGCCTAGGGGGAGGGGACTTGTGCTAATCTTTTCTCAGGATCTGCTCTCCTATAGGAGGGCTACATGCTCCAATTGAAATTATAGCTCCAGGTGGTCCAGGGGAGTTAATTGACAACCCTAGCTGAAATTTGCACTAGGTTGTTAGGGTTGTAGACCGTTGACCCATTGTGAAGGGCTAAGTTGGAACTAGGGTTAGGAAGTTAGACATGTAGTCTTATGTAGTTTTATGCGCTGGTCCCGAATATGGGCGGGGCTTCCGCCGGAAGTGACCGGAAGTGGGTGTAAATAGGCTTTGAACATGGCATTTTGGCCAACCCTAGGCTGTTTTGAGGGAGGGTTGTTGGGGGGGTGTCATATGAGCATGAATTGGGTTGATTGGAGTCGTTTGGTGAAACGGCAGGGAGAGTTTTTTTTTTTTTTTGTATGGGAAAAGTACTTGGTTTTTTTTTTTTTTTTTTTTTTTTTTGAAAAGTGTTGAAATTTTACCAAGTGTTTGGGTGGTTAGGGTTTTGAGTGTTTTTTTGTGGGGTTGTGTTAGGAGCACGTTTCATGCGATTTGGGAGTTTTGAAGTACTTTGTGTTTTTTTTTTTTTTTTATTATTAATTTTTTTTTTTTTTTTTATAGGCATGTAGGTACTCTAAGGACTCCATTTTTGGCGAGGAGCTCGAAAAACGACTTCATTTTGGCCAAAAAGCAAGGGAAATGGCCCAAAATGGCCCAAACGCGTTTTTTTTTTTTTTTTTTTTTTTTTTTTTTAATTTTATTTTGAAATTTTTTGTTTTTTTCATAGCCAAGTAACCACTCTAACGACTGGGAATATTACGGGGAACTTGAATAACTACTTTTTAGCTTGATCCGAGCAAGGGAAATTCTACTTCCTGTTTTGGTCATTTTCTTTTATTTTGAAGGCCAAAAACAGGAAGTGGTTTTTTTTGCTAACTATTTTAACTTTTTTTTTTTTTTTTTTTTTGAAATTTTTTTTTTGAAATTTTTTTTTTTTTTCATAGCCAAGTAACCACTCTAACGACTGGGAATATTACGGGGAACTTGAATAACTACTTTTTAGCTTGATCCGAGCAAGGGAAATTCTACTTCCTGTTTTGGTCATTTTCTTTTATTTTGAAGGCCAAAAACAGGAAGTGGTTTTTTTGCTAACTATTTTAACTTTTTTTTTTTTTTTTTTTTTTAGGGTTAGGGTTAGGGTTAGGGTTAGGGTTAGGGTTAGGGTTAGGGTAGGAGATCTGAGCCACGGTTAGGGTTAGGGTTAGGGTTAGGGTTAGGGTTAGGGTTAGGGTTAGGGTTAGGGTTAGGGTTAGGGTTAGGGTTAGGGTTAGGGTTAGGGTTAGGGTTAGGGTTAGGGTTAGGGTTAGGGTTAGGGTTAGGGTTAGGGTTAGGGTTAGGGTTAGGGTAGGAGATCTGAGCCACGATCGTACGCGTACGATCCCTATCTTTCCCATGTTAAACCTAATTTATGCAAATATATGCGAGTTATGCAAATAAAAAAAAGTAGCTCCTCCCACTTTGGCAAAGTACCCTACCAAACTTAGGAGATCGAGGTACCCCACTAAAACCACACCCCCGAGGCTCTACGACCTTCGGGGGCGGAGTTACCCTTTTTTGGCTCCACCCCCCCCCGCCGGAAGCCAGGGAAAGGGGGCGGAGCCTATTTTTTTGCACATTCGAACTCCTTGGGGGCGTGGCTACAGATCCCCCCTACTTTGGTTAGGCCACGCCCACCGGAAGTTTGATATGTAAACCCTAGTGAAACCCTAGTTTTTTTTACTAAGTGTTTCAGCCAAAATCCTTCCTCAGGGGATGTGATAGGAGTGCGTTTCAGGTCATTTGGAGTCGAATGGTACTATCGCCGGAAGTACTTTTTTTTTTTTTACATAGGAAAAGTACTTATGTTTTTTTTTTTTTTTTTTTTTTTTTTTTTTTGGTGGGAAAATTAAGTATAGCCATGTAGGTACTCTACAGACTCCATTTTTGGCGAGGAGCCCGTAAAAATAGGTTTTACCTGGATCCGAATTTTGGCAAATTTTAGGAGTGCTCCAAATGACACCAAAGTTACAGGGAAGCTTCATCATGATGAGAAGATACGCCTGAACGAGTTTGGTGTCATTTGGAAAAACTTTGGTCAAAAAAAAAAAAAAAAATGACACCAAAGTTACAGGGATTCTTCATCATGATGAGAAGATACGCCTGAACGAGTTTGGTGTCATTTGGAATAACTTTGGTTTTTTGGAAAAAAAAAAAAAAGACGGATGTCGGATGCAACAATTCACTAAAAATCAGTAATTGAAGCTAGCCCTTTCAAAGTTGCTGGACACGTAGGAGACAGTCTAAAGCCTACTCTCAGCAAAGGTTAGGCTAATCGGAGCTACGCTGAGCGAGCTGTGGTCCCGCAGAGTTGGAAAAAAAAAAAAAAACGCACGAAATTACGAAATCCAGCAAAATTGACATCTCTTTTTGTCAATTTGACACAGTTCCACTCAACCTTGAGCCGAAATTTTGGCTACAGTGTATGTTGACAACCCCTAGTACATGCTCAAACCGTCATTTTGGTTGTAGCTTCAATTACTGAATTTTAGTGAATATAAAGATACGACATTTTTTTAGTAAAGAAAAAAAGTTCCGTTTTGACCTCCCATTTTTTGTGGGCTGAAAGAGGAGTGTGAGAGGAGTTCCCACAAAAAAAATTAGAATTTTAAGTGACTTCCCCTAGGAGTTATTCAGGTTTGATTTTTTTTTTTTTTTTTTTTTTTTTTTTTTCAAATTTTTTTTTTTTTTTTTTATAGCCATGTAGGTACTCTAAGGACTCCATTTTTGGCGAGGAGCCCGAAAACCGAGTTCATTTTGGCCAAAAAGCAAGGGAAATGGCCGAAACGCGACTTCCGATTTTTAGGGGGCGTTTTGACCTCCCATTTTTTGTGGGCGGGAAGAGGGGTGTGAGAGGAGTTCCCCCAAGAAAGGACAGCCTTCTAGTCCTTTTACTTTAGGAGTTATTAGCACCCCTAGTTTCAACATTTTTAAACGATTGGACCGCCCCCCTGCCTAGGGGGAGGGGACTTGTGCTAATCTTTTCTCAGGATCTGCTCTCCTATAGGAGGGCTACATGCTCCAATTGAAATTATAGCTCCAGGTGGTCCAGGGGAGTTAATTGACAACCCTAGCTGAAATTTGCACTAGGTTGTTAGGGTTGTAGACCGTTGACCCATTGTGAAGGGCTAAGTTGGAACTAGGGTTAGGAAGTTAGACATGTAGTCTTATGTAGTTTTATGCGCTGGTCCCGAATATGGGCGGGGCTTCCGCCGGAAGTGACCGGAAGTGGGTGTAAATAGGCTTTGAACATGGCATTTTGGCCAACCCTAGGCTGTTTTGAGGGAGGGTTGTTGGGGGGGTGTCATATGAGCATGAATTGGGTTGATTGGAGTCGTTTGGTGAAACGGCAGGGAGAGTTTTTTTTTTTTTTTGTATGGGAAAAGTACTTGGGTTTTTTTTTTTTTTTTTTTTTTTTGAAAAGTGTTGAAATTTTACCAAGTGTTTGGGTGGTTAGGGTTTTGAGTGTTTTTTTGTGGGGTTGTGTTAGGAGCACGTTTCATGCGATTTGGGAGTTTGGAAGTACTTGGTGTTTTTTTTGTTTTTTTTTCATTAAATTTTTTTTTTTTTTTTATAGCCATGTAGGTACTCTAAGGACTCCATTTTTGGCGAGGAGCTCGAAAAACGACTTCATTTTGGCCAAAAAGCAAGGGAAATGGCCCAAAATGGCCCAAACGCGTTTTTTTTTTTTTTTTTTTTTTTTTAATTTTATTTTGAAATTTTTTGTTTTTTTCATAGCCAAGTAACCACTCTAACGACTGGGAATATTACTGGGAACTTGAATAACTACTTTTTAGCTTGATCCGAGCAAGGGAAATTCTACTTCCTGTTTTGGTCATTTTCTTTTATTTTGAAGGCCAAAAACAGGAAGTGGTTTTTTTGCTAACTATTTTAACTTTTTTTTTTTTTTTTTTTTTTTTTTTTTTTTGAAATTATTATTTTTTTTCATAGCCAAGTAACCACTCTAACGACTGGGAATATTACGGGGAACTTGAATAACTACTTTTTAGCTTGATCCGAGCAAGGGAAATTCTACTTCCTGTTTTGGTCATTTTCTTTTATTTTGAAGGCCAAAAACAGGAAGTGGTTTTTTTGCTAACTATTTTAACTTTTTTTTTTTTTTTTTTTTTTTTTTTTAGGGCCCAGGGCCTAGGGTTAGGCCCAGATCCAATTAAAACGTGAATTGGAGGGGTTAAGGTGTGTATTTATGATAGGGTTAGGGTTAGGGTTAGGGTTAGGGTTAGGGTTAGGGTTAGGGTTAGGGTTAGGGTTAGGGTTAGGGTTAGGGTTAGGGTTAGGGTTAGGGTTAGGGTTAGGGTTAGGGTTAGGGTTAGGGTTAGGGTTAGGGTTAGGGTTAGGGTTAGGGTTAGGGTTAGGGTTAGGGTTAGGGTTAGGGTTAGGGTTAGGGTTAGGTAATAGGGTACGTTGCTCACTACTTTCGTCAAACTTCGAGCAAAACTTGTGGGATCATAGGCTCCACCCATTTATGTAAAGTAGAGGAGGGGGAAATACATGATGTATTAAAAGGACAAGTGGCCACGCCCACCGGAAGTGGGCGTAAACATTATTTTAAAAAGTTTTCAATGTAAAAGTGAAAAGTCAACATGGGATCATAGCTTAATCCTGCCGGCTACCCCCCCTAATTCGGGTACGGGCTTTCCAACGCACATTTTATAAAGTGTGTACGACCTTCAGGGGCGGAGCTATGGCCGTTTTAAAACAATAAAAAATAAAAAAAATAAAAATTCAAACATGTTTTTTTTTCACCAAACACATCCTATATGACGTAGTTTTGGTCGCTGAGCACGAATATCAAGTTTATTTTTGGGTACGACTTCCGGTTCCGGAGATATGGCCGTTTAAAAAAAAAAAAAAAAGTGTTGAAATTTTACCAAGTGTTTGAGCCGAAATCCTTCCTCAGGGGATGTGATAGGAGTGCGTTTCAGGTCATTTGGAGTCGAATGGTACTAGGGTTGAAAGTTGTTTTTAGGGTTGTTTTTTACATAGGAAAAGTACTTAGGTTTTTTTTTTTTTTTTTTTCCAATTGTTTTTTTTTTTTTTTTATAGCCATGTAGGTACTCTAAGGACTCCATTTTTGGCGAGGAGCCCGAAAAAATAGGTTTTACCTGGATCCGAGTTTCGGCAAATTTTAGGAGTGCTCCAAATGACACCAAAGTTACAGGGATTCTTCATCATGATGAGAAGATACGCCTGAACGAGTTTGGTGT
Organism: Poromitra crassiceps; assembly: GCF_964638095.1. Taxonomy (NCBI): domain Eukaryota; kingdom Metazoa; phylum Chordata; class Actinopteri; order Beryciformes; family Melamphaidae; genus Poromitra; species Poromitra crassiceps. The sequence continues at coordinate 14,720 of NW_028151900.1, read as the reverse complement.
CATTTGGAATAACTTTGGTTTTTTTGGAAAAAAAAAAAAAAGACGGATGTCGGATGCAACAATTCAGTAAAAATCAGTAATTGAAGCTAGCCCTTTCAAAGTTGCTGGACACGTAGGAGACAGTCTAAAGCCTACTCTCAGCAAAGGGTAGGCTAATCGGAGCTACGCTGAGCGAGCTGTGGTCCCGCAGATTTGGAAAAAAAAAAAAAAACGCACGAAATTACGAAATCCAGCAAAATTGACATCTCTTTTTGTCAATTTGACACAGTTCCACTCAACCTTGAGCCGAAATTTTGGCTACAGTGTATGTTGACAACCCCTAGTACATGCTCAAACCGTCATTTTGGTTGTAGCTTCAATTACTGAATTTTAGTGAATATAAAGATACGACATTTTTTTTGTAAAGAAAAAAAGTTCCGTTTTGACCTCCCATTTTTTGTGGGCTGAGAGGGGGGAGTGAGAGGAGTTCCCACAAAAAAAATTAGAATTTTAAGTGACTTCCCCTAGGAGTTATTCAGGTTTGATTTTTTTTTTTTTTTTTTTTTTTTTTTTAGGGTTTTTTTTTTTTTTTTTTTATAGCCATGTAGGTACTCTAAGGACTCCATTTTTGGCGAGGAGCCCGAAAACCGAGTTCATTTTGGCCAAAAAGCAAGGGAAATGGCCGAAACGCGACTTCCGATTTTTAGGGGGCGTTTTGACCTCCCATTTTTTGTGGGCGGGAAGAGGGGTGTGAGAGGAGTTCCCCCAAGAAAGGACAGCCTTCTAGTCCTTTTACTTTAGGAGTTATTAGCACCCCTAGTTTCAACATTTTTTAACGATTGGACCGCCCCCCTGCCTAGGGGGAGGGGACTTGTGCTAATCTTTTCTCAGGATCTGCTCTCCTATAGGAGGGCTACATGCTCCAATTGAAATTATAGCTCCAGGTGGTCCAGGGGAGTTAATTGACAACCCTAGCTGAAATTTGCACTAGGTTGTTAGGGTTGTAGACCGTTGACCCATTGTGAAGGGCTAAGTTGGAACTAGGGTTAGGAAGTTAGACATGTAGTCTTATGTAGTTTTATGCGCTGGTCCCGAATATGGGCGGGGCTTCCGCCGGAAGTGACCGGAAGTGGGTGTAAATAGGCTTTGAACATGGCATTTTGGCCAACCCTAGGCTGTTTTGAGGGAGGGTTGTTGGGGGGGTGTCATATGAGCATGAATTGGGTTGATTGGAGTCGTTTGGTGAAACGGCAGGGAGAGTTTTTTTTTTTTTTTGTATGGGAAAAGTACTTGGTTTTTTTTTTTTTTTTTTTTTTTTTTGAAAAGTGTTGAAATTTTACCAAGTGTTTGGGTGGTTAGGGTTTTGAGTGTTTTTTTGTGGGGTTGTGTTAGGAGCACGTTTCATGCGATTTGGGAGTTTTGAAGTACTTTGTGTTTTTTTTTTTTTTTTATTATTAATTTTTTTTTTTTTTTTTATAGGCATGTAGGTACTCTAAGGACTCCATTTTTGGCGAGGAGCTCGAAAAACGACTTCATTTTGGCCAAAAAGCAAGGGAAATGGCCCAAAATGGCCCAAACGCGTTTTTTTTTTTTTTTTTTTTTTTTTTTTTAATTTTATTTTGAAATTTTTTGTTTTTTTCATAGCCAAGTAACCACTCTAACGACTGGGAATATTACGGGGAACTTGAATAACTACTTTTTAGCTTGATCCGAGCAAGGGAAATTCTACTTCCTGTTTTGGTCATTTTCTTTTATTTTGAAGGCCAAAAACAGGAAGTGGTTTTTTTTGCTAACTATTTTAACTTTTTTTTTTTTTTTTTTTTTGAAATTTTTTTTTTGAAATTTTTTTTTTTTTTCATAGCCAAGTAACCACTCTAACGACTGGGAATATTACGGGGAACTTGAATAACTACTTTTTAGCTTGATCCGAGCAAGGGAAATTCTACTTCCTGTTTTGGTCATTTTCTTTTATTTTGAAGGCCAAAAACAGGAAGTGGTTTTTTTGCTAACTATTTTAACTTTTTTTTTTTTTTTTTTTTTTAGGGTTAGGGTTAGGGTTAGGGTTAGGGTTAGGGTTAGGGTTAGGGTAGGAGATCTGAGCCACGGTTAGGGTTAGGGTTAGGGTTAGGGTTAGGGTTAGGGTTAGGGTTAGGGTTAGGGTTAGGGTTAGGGTTAGGGTTAGGGTTAGGGTTAGGGTTAGGGTTAGGGTTAGGGTTAGGGTTAGGGTTAGGGTTAGGGTTAGGGTTAGGGTTAGGGTTAGGGTTAGGGTTAGGGTTAGGGTTAGGGTTAGGGTTAGGATATAGGGTACGTTGCCCAACGCTTTCGTCAAACTTCCCGCCAAAATCAGCTATCCATAACTCTGAGTATTTTATTGAGAGTAGGTGTGATGGAAATACATGATGTATTAAAAGATGAAGTGGCCACGCCCACCGGAAGTGGGCGTAAACATTATTTTAAAAAGTTTTCAATGTAAAAGTGAAAAGTGAACTGCTATCCATAGCATAATCCTGCCGGCTACCCCCCCTAATTCGACTATGGGCTTTCCAACGCACATTTTATAAATTGTGTACGACCTTCAGGGGCGGAGCTATGGCCGTTTTAAAATAAAAAAAGTAAAAATTCAAACATGTTTTTTTTTCACCAAACACATCCAGGGTAGGGTTAGGGTTAGGGTTAGGGTTAGGGTTAGGGTTAGGGTTAGGGTTAGGGTTAGGGTTAGGGTTAGGGTTAGGGTTAGGGTTAGGGTTAGGGTTAGGGTTAGGGTTAGGGTTAGGGTTAGGGTTAGGGTTAGGGTTAGGGTTAGGGTTAGGGTTAGGTAATAGGGTACGTTGCTCACTACTTTCGTCAAACTTCGAGCAAAACTTGTGGGATCATAGGCTCCACCCATTTATGTAAAGTAGAGGAGGGGGAAATACATGATGTATTAAAAGGACAAGTGGCCACGCCCACCGGAAGTGGGCGTAAACATTATTTTAAAAAGTTTTCAATGTAAAAGTGAAAAGTCAACATGGGATCATAGCTTAATCCTGCCGGCTACCCCCCCTAATTCGGGTACGGGCTTTCCAACGCACATTTTATAAAGTGTGTACGACCTTCAGGGGCGGAGCTATGGCCGTTTTAAAACAATAAAAAATAAAAAAAATAAAAATTCAAACATGTTTTTTTTTCACCAAACACATCCTATATGACGTAGTTTTGGTCGCTGAGCACGAATATCAAGTTTATTTTTGGGTACGACTTCCGGTTCCGGAGATATGGCCGTTTAAAAAAAAAAAAAAAAGTGTTGAAATTTTACCAAGTGTTTGAGCCGAAATCCTTCCTCAGGGGATGTGATAGGAGTGCGTTTCAGGTCATTTGGAGTCGAATGGTACTAGGGTTGAAAGTTGTTTTTAGGGTTGTTTTTTACATAGGAAAAGTACTTAGGTTTTTTTTTTTTTTTTTTTCCAATTGTTTTTTTTTTTTTTTTATAGCCATGTAGGTACTCTAAGGACTCCATTTTTGGCGAGGAGCCCGAAAAAATAGGTTTTACCTGGATCCGAGTTTCGGCAAATTTTAGGAGTGCTCCAAATGACACCAAAGTTACAGGGATTCTTCATCATGATGAGAAGATACGCCTGAACGAGTTTGGTGTCATTTGGAATAACTTTGGTTTTTTTGGAAAAAAAAAAAAAAGACGGATGTCGGATGCAACAATTCAGTAAAAATCAGTAATTGAAGCTAGCCCTTTCAAAGTTGCTGGACACGTAGGAGACAGTCTAAAGCCTACTCTCAGCAAAGGGTAGGCTAATCGGAGCTACGCTGAGCGAGCTGTGGTCCCGCAGATTTGGAAAAAAAAAAAAAAAACGCACGAAATTACGAAATCCAGCAAAATTGACATCTCTTTTTGTCAATTTGACACAGTTCCACTCAACCTTGAGCCGAAATTTTGGCTACAGTGTATGTTGACAACCCCTAGTACATGCTCAAACCGTCATTTTGGTTGTAGCTTCAATTACTGAATTTTAGTGAATATAAAGATACGACATTTTTTTTGTAAAGAAAAAAAGTTCCGTTTTGACCTCCCATTTTTTGTGGGCTGAGAGGGGGGAGTGAGAGGAGTTCCCACAAAAAAAATTAGAATTTTAAGTGACTTCCCCTAGGAGTTATTCAGGTTTGATTTTTTTTTTTTTTTTTTTTTTTTTTTTAGGGTTTTTTTTTTTTTTTTTTTATAGCCATGTAGGTACTCTAAGGACTCCATTTTTGGCGAGGAGCCCGAAAACCGAGTTCATTTTGGCCAAAAAGCAAGGGAAATGGCCGAAACGCGACTTCCGATTTTTAGGGGGCGTTTTGACCTCCCATTTTTTGTGGGCGGGAAGAGGGGTGTGAGAGGAGTTCCCCCAAGAAAGGACAGCCTTCTAGTCCTTTTACTTTAGGAGTTATTAGCACCCCTAGTTTCAACATTTTTTAACGATTGGACCGCCCCCCTGCCTAGGGGGAGGGGACTTGTGCTAATCTTTTCTCAGGATCTGCTCTCCTATAGGAGGGCTACATGCTCCAATTGAAATTATAGCTCCAGGTGGTCCAGGGGAGTTAATTGACAACCCTAGCTGAAATTTGCACTAGGTTGTTAGGGTTGTAGACCGTTGACCCATTGTGAAGGGCTAAGTTGGAACTAGGGTTAGGAAGTTAGACATGTAGTCTTATGTAGTTTTATGCGCTGGTCCCGAATATGGGCGGGGCTTCCGCCGGAAGTGACCGGAAGTGGGTGTAAATAGGCTTTGAACATGGCATTTTGGCCAACCCTAGGCTGTTTTGAGGGAGGGTTGTTGGGGGGGTGTCATATGAGCATGAATTGGGTTGATTGGAGTCGTTTGGTGAAACGGCAGGGAGAGTTTTTTTTTTTTTTTGTATGGGAAAAGTACTTGGTTTTTTTTTTTTTTTTTTTTTTTTTTGAAAAGTGTTGAAATTTTACCAAGTGTTTGGGTGGTTAGGGTTTTGAGTGTTTTTTTGTGGGGTTGTGTTAGGAGCACGTTTCATGCGATTTGGGAGTTTTGAAGTACTTTGTGTTTTTTTTTTTTTTTTATTATTAATTTTTTTTTTTTTTTTTATAGGCATGTAGGTACTCTAAGGACTCCATTTTTGGCGAGGAGCTCGAAAAACGACTTCATTTTGGCCAAAAAGCAAGGGAAATGGCCCAAAATGGCCCAAACGCGTTTTTTTTTTTTTTTTTTTTTTTTTTTTTAATTTTATTTTGAAATTTTTTGTTTTTTTCATAGCCAAGTAACCACTCTAACGACTGGGAATATTACGGGGAACTTGAATAACTACTTTTTAGCTTGATCCGAGCAAGGGAAATTCTACTTCCTGTTTTGGTCATTTTCTTTTATTTTGAAGGCCAAAAACAGGAAGTGGTTTTTTTTGCTAACTATTTTAACTTTTTTTTTTTTTTTTTTTTTGAAATTTTTTTTTTGAAATTTTTTTTTTTTTTCATAGCCAAGTAACCACTCTAACGACTGGGAATATTACGGGGAACTTGAATAACTACTTTTTAGCTTGATCCGAGCAAGGGAAATTCTACTTCCTGTTTTGGTCATTTTCTTTTATTTTGAAGGCCAAAAACAGGAAGTGGTTTTTTTGCTAACTATTTTAACTTTTTTTTTTTTTTTTTTTTTTAGGGTTAGGGTTAGGGTTAGGGTTAGGGTTAGGGTTAGGGTTAGGGTAGGAGATCTGAGCCACGGTTAGGGTTAGGGTTAGGGTTAGGGTTAGGGTTAGGGTTAGGGTTAGGGTTAGGGTTAGGGTTAGGGTTAGGGTTAGGGTTAGGGTTAGGGTTAGGGTTAGGGTTAGGGTTAGGGTTAGGGTTAGGGTTAGGGTTAGGGTTAGGGTTAGGGTTAGGGTAGGAGATCTGAGCCACGATCGTACGCGTACGATCCCTATCTTTCCCATGTTAAACCTAATTTATGCAAATATATGCGAGTTATGCAAATAAAAAAAAGTAGCTCCTCCCACTTTGGCAAAGTACCCTACCAAACTTAGGAGATCGAGGTACCCCACTAAAACCACACCCCCGAGGCTCTACGACCTTCGGGGGCGGAGTTACCCTTTTTTGGCTCCACCCCCCCCCGCCGGAAGCCAGGGAAAGGGGGCGGAGCCTATTTTTTTGCACATTCGAACTCCTTGGGGGCGTGGCTACAGATCCCCCCTACTTTGGTTAGGCCACGCCCACCGGAAGTTTGATATGTAAACCCTAGTGAAACCCTAGTTTTTTTTACTAAGTGTTTCAGCCAAAATCCTTCCTCAGGGGATGTGATAGGAGTGCGTTTCAGGTCATTTGGAGTCGAATGGTACTATCGCCGGAAGTACTTTTTTTTTTTTTACATAGGAAAAGTACTTATGTTTTTTTTTTTTTTTTTTTTTTTTTTTTTTTGGTGGGAAAATTAAGTATAGCCATGTAGGTACTCTACAGACTCCATTTTTGGCGAGGAGCCCGTAAAAATAGGTTTTACCTGGATCCGAATTTTGGCAAATTTTAGGAGTGCTCCAAATGACACCAAAGTTACAGGGAAGCTTCATCATGATGAGAAGATACGCCTGAACGAGTTTGGTGTCATTTGGAAAAACTTTGGTCAAAAAAAAAAAAAAAAATGACACCAAAGTTACAGGGATTCTTCATCATGATGAGAAGATACGCCTGAACGAGTTTGGTGTCATTTGGAATAACTTTGGTTTTTTGGAAAAAAAAAAAAAAGACGGATGTCGGATGCAACAATTCACTAAAAATCAGTAATTGAAGCTAGCCCTTTCAAAGTTGCTGGACACGTAGGAGACAGTCTAAAGCCTACTCTCAGCAAAGGTTAGGCTAATCGGAGCTACGCTGAGCGAGCTGTGGTCCCGCAGAGTTGGAAAAAAAAAAAAAAACGCACGAAATTACGAAATCCAGCAAAATTGACATCTCTTTTTGTCAATTTGACACAGTTCCACTCAACCTTGAGCCGAAATTTTGGCTACAGTGTATGTTGACAACCCCTAGTACATGCTCAAACCGTCATTTTGGTTGTAGCTTCAATTACTGAATTTTAGTGAATATAAAGATACGACATTTTTTTAGTAAAGAAAAAAAGTTCCGTTTTGACCTCCCATTTTTTGTGGGCTGAAAGAGGAGTGTGAGAGGAGTTCCCACAAAAAAAATTAGAATTTTAAGTGACTTCCCCTAGGAGTTATTCAGGTTTGATTTTTTTTTTTTTTTTTTTTTTTTTTTTTTCAAA